>NC_091129.1:35320717-35620717 GCF_040183065.1 Periplaneta americana
ATAAGTGTAGTTTCAGTCAGTGCTGCTCCATGTTGGCTTTACTCTTATATTACAATGCATAAAGAGTTTTGTTTGAGAGGCAAACTAATACAAGTGCATTGTTTACATAGTGTTGCGTTTTTTTTTTTCTGTTTATGACTAATTCATTTGCCACAATGGAGAGAGGTAACATATTACATATTCGAAACGTCTTTGTGGAAGGCCTGCACACATTGAGCTGGACCAACTATACAATAAGGATAACTTTTGCGGAGTGGAGCAACTTGAAATAGCTAAAGAAATTCATCCCACCCATACACTACTCTATATTTGATGACCTGAAGCATGAAGGATGGGCCTATAATAAGGACTGCAGGACGTGGAAGAGAAAGCTCAAGGAATACTCGAGGTAGGAGTCCTACAGATGTAATATTCAACCTATCAGACGCTATGTATTAAAAAGGATCTAAAAATACATCATTTAAAATTGCAAGTCTCATCCAGATCTCAGATTTTCTTCAAACTGTCAGATAATATCGTGTGTAACTTCTACAAAATAAAGAGAGAAGGAATACCAATATATATCACAGACACCACTCATTGTTAAAACTTCAGCTGTGAAATTCCTCCATAGAAATGGGTAATTCCAGAACATAGCATACAAATTCCAGGAAATCATTCCAAAAATGATCCTCCATACATTCTTAAGCTAGATGCCTTGGAACTACTCTGCAGCACATATAAGGATCATCTTCAAATTTATACAGATGGATCTCTAAACCCTAATGATGGGACATCAGGAGCAGGGTATTATATTCCAAAATATCAAGAAGGTTACTTCATACCATGTTCATCCTCCTCCGTCTTGACACTGAATTGCTAGCTATTGATGCTGCTCTTCAGTGTGTTACTCAAATTTCCGAAAAATCTATTTGCATACTTACCGACTACAAGGAAGCTATATTTAATATAATTAGTTAAATATGTACCAAATCTATATGCACTTAGAATTATCCCAATTCAGAAAGAACTAAGTAAACTAAAAAAAACTCAAAAAGGAAATAACATTTCAATGGATACCTAGTCATTGTGGTATACCTGGAAACGAGAAAGTCAATAACGTTGCGAAATAGGCAACAAATTTGCAACCAAGACCTCTCCAAGTGATATCTCTATCCAATGCCTTTGCTTCAGTAAAGTCTGATTTTATAAATTTATGGATCAACAATTGGTTCTCTTCTGAAACAGGAAAAATTTTACAGTTCGTTCAAAAGAGACCAAATAACCTGGAAATGTACAAAAAATTTCCCAGACATGTTCAAAATTTTTAACAAGAGCCAGAACAGGTCACATTGTCACACAATTACCTACACCGATTTCACCTTTCTGATACTCCTATTTGTCTGTGGTGTAATAATCATGATGAAGATCTGGAACACATTCTTCTATACTGATCATCCATAAACCACAAAAGAAGTAAATTAAAATCATCATATCAATTTGCAGAAGACACAGCTCTGCAGTATATATTGACTACTCTGGCTACTAGCAACAGTCATCTATAATGAACACCGTTCAAACTATCCCTCACTTCTCATGAAAAACAAAAACTGAATAGACTACAGTGGATTTCATGTTGTCAGCAAACAGCTGGATAATTTAAGAAGGTTGACTGAGTGATTCTTTCGGTTATACAGACTCATTTTGTGTTATAATATGATAATCATAAAGCTCAAATGCTGTTAAGACAGGAATGTTTGAATGTTGTAAGCAATTTTGTTGTTCTTGTTTTAAATAATATACAAATACTGAAAACTTTTGCACTTATATTACTTCTCCACAAAAATATTTTCGTGGAAAAATGATACAAGTGACTTTAGGACCCTATTTTACTTACAATAATTTACAATAGATAATTTCTATTTAGAAGATAAAAAAATATAGGTACCAACATTACCAACTGTAAATTTACAGCAACATAGTCCTGTAACAGATTTTTAAATTTCCTTTTCTATCTCAAAACTTACTAAATGTCACTTGTATCACTTTGCTTCTGAGTGCCTCATATATGATAAGTATATATACTTATATTTAATGTAATGTACTATATACACACACGCAGAAACACGGTAAAATTACAAGTATACATGACACTTACATGACCGGGGGCGCGGCGCAGATTTGATCCATCTGCGTCGTCTCTGTTTTAAATGTTAAACACTACATGTGTATTGACATAAAAATGCCAGAAACAAAACTGACATGATTGTTAAGATTCAATTTGAGAATAGATGTAGTGTCGCAATTCTCTGACCATTGTTGCGTCAAAAATTCCAATTATACTGAAGGTGGTATCATAATTGCGCTAGCGCCCCTGCTCGAGGTTTAAGAATGAATTTACAATAACGCTTTATATACCCATTGCTGACAACTGCAAAGATAAAAAATAGTAGTAATCTGATGCTTGTAATAATTAGTAAAGGCATGTGGACAACAATAAAACTTAATTTGCTAAAACCTTAAAATTTCCAATATATTTGAACTTATATTCATTTATTAGATCTAAATAAAAAAGCTAATTTTTATTGTTCTCTCAACACAGAGGCAAAGGCATTAGGCCTATTAAAGAATTCTGTTGACTCACGTTTTATGAACCCTCGGAAATCGAAAGTACGATTTGGAGCAATTTGTAACGCTGTAATTGTAGCAATTATATACAGCACACCCTGACATTTTAACACAGCACTAATAAATAAAACTTTTAACTAGCCCAGCAAAAATATACTTTGCAATTGATTACAGCTTGTTTCGCGAGTATCTCCACACCGGCCGCCTAGATAGCAGCACTAGCGTCGTTCGCGCGCAGAACTGCTAGCTGTCAGGTATTATTATAGTTAGTAAGGTATTTTATGTAAATCTCTATTAATAGATGGCGAAGATAACAGTCAGTGTTACCAATAGTACATACATATACTAGCATTATATAATTCAAAATTTCATCCCGTCTAATGATCAGTGGCAGCTGAAGCCACTTTGAGTAGTGCCAGAACATTCAAATCAAAAACGAAAAGTAACGATAACAAATCGTCTTTTATCGTGAATATTTTATATTAATAATAATAATAATAATAATAATAATAATAATAATAACAATAGCAATAATAATATACCTGGTAATAAATTAATAGCAATAAATTCACGGAACCTTGAAGTTTTCTGTTACATATTTGAATTCTATTTTCCTATAATTTTCAGCAAAGAGTTCAATGAATTTCTGACTAAAATTGGGGATCTTGCTACCATAAGTGAACTAAATTCATCATACCTTTCTTAGATGACTGCCAGATGCTTTAAAAAAGAACACGAGGAAAACAGAAGAAAGAATTTTTAATACCACATCACCTAATCTATTTGTTTTTTGCAAAAATGTTTTAGTACCTTTAATTTATATATTTATGTCGAAATCTAGAGTTAATTTTTCCATATTGTCGTTGTTCCTGCTAAAACTCCTATGTGACATATTTATCGATTTTCAGATTTTTGCTTTATTAAATAACTGAAATAGTCGTACAGCAAATAATAAAATCTCCTATATGTAATTATAATATCTTTGTTTCGAAAATGTAAGAATTCACAGTCTCCTATGTACGGCTGCCATGGGATCAATAAATGTGTTTTTACTTCCTCCTGAACGATTTTATACAGGGTGTTTAAAAAATACGGGGCATAATTTCAGGTATGTATTTCCCACATGTAGACAATCAAAATAGTTCATTACAACATGTGCCCGGAAATGCTTCATTTCCGAGTTATGGCCTTCACAACATTGAAATTCACCGGAACGTTTTTCTTTCCGCAGGTCGTTGTCATTACAGAAGATGTTCAAAATGTCCACCTCCTGCTTGAATACAGACCTCACATCGATGTCTCATTGACCTGCGAACACGATCCCAAACTCCAGGAGTATTGCGTATGTCCTCAGAACATGCCACAATTCGATTCCGAAGGGATTCCAAATCAGGCACAGGATACGAATAAACCAAAGATTTTAAATGGCCCCACAAGTAGAAATCGAGAGGGTTCAGATCAGGTGAGCGTGGAGGCCAAGCAATTGGGCCACCTCTACCTATCCATCGATCAGGAAACCTTCGATCCAAGTACCGGCGAGCCGTACGTATGACTGAAGTGTGCAGGAGCGCCATCATGCAAGAAGTGAATGTGTTGACGATTGATCAGTGGAGTGTCTTTTAAAACATGAGGTATGGTGTTTTCCAGGAAGTTTGTGTACGCCTGCCCCGTAAGTCTGTTTACAAGTACATGGGGTCCAACTAATCGACCACCAATGATACAGACCCACATGTTGAGGGAGAACCGCACCTGGTGATGAGATGGAACAGTTGCACGTGGGTTTTCATACGCTCGTACATGCTGATTGTGGAAATTTGTTATGCCATCTCGTGTGAACTGTGCTTCATCTGTAAATAATACTAAGGCAGGAAAGTTCGGATTTACACCACACTGCTGCAAGAACCACTGACAGAACCTAACTCGTGCAGGGCAATCTGCTGGTGACAGGGCCTGTACACGTTGCAAATGATAAGGATACAATTATTGATACTCTTTGAACAGTCTCCAGACAGTCGTATGAGGAACATTGACTTGCAACGCCATCCTTCGTGTGCTGATAGAAGGAGTCATGTTCACAGCCTCCAGAATCTCCTCCTGTACTTCTGGAGTTGTAGATCTTGGTCGTCCCCTTCCCAAACCCCGGAGAGTAAATTTTCCATACTCGCACAGATGGTAATGGAGACGTACAAATGTCTTCCGATCTGGACATTGTCGCTGTGGGTACCTCTCCTGGTACAAACGACGAGCCAGCGCAGCACTGCCGTCCGCCTTACCGTACATGAAGTGTATCTCTGCCAGCTCTTGATTTGAATACATGTCGCACATTCTAACGCCTACACAACACTGAATGTAACCTTCGCCTCGGAATTAACTGTCAGAGTGCCCTCTTAATGTCTTCTTTGACGGCAACGACCTGGGGAAATAAAAACGTTCCGGTGAATTTCAATGTTGTGAAGGCCATAACTCGGAAATAAAGCATTTCCGGACACATGTTGTAATGAACTATTTTGATTGTCTATATGTGGTAAATACATACCTGAAATTATGCCCCGTATTTTTTAAACACCCTGTATTTTGCACAAAGGAGTTATTGCAGGAACAACGACGATATTTATTTATTTATATTCTGTTTATCTGCATAGGATGAAGAAAGTGTATTTTGTAATGGAGTATTTATTTTATTCATAACTTATTGTTTCTCATCAACACAACACAATTACATGCATAATTATATGACGCCAGATACCGCACTGTTTTCCCTACGCTCGCGCTCTTTTCAATAACATATCCGCTGGGAAGAAAGTCAGCCGTGACATGGAACAAATATCCGTTATTTAGTGCTGCCACCTCGAATCGAGTTGTCAATTGAATGACAAGGATAAAACCTTTCCCCTTGCCCTTTGCACGACCGTGAAGGTCCATTGAATGGATTACAAAACATTTGTGCGCATGCCCATACAGAGGTAGTTGGCAATGGCTCGAATTACAAGGATATGTACAGTGTACAGCTATACAGCAGCGCATGAGCGGGCGAACGGCATCGTTACTCTGACACGGCGCAGCGCGGTAGTTCAAATCGATGTTCGGCTGGATCCACTTCACGATAAATCCATATTTTTTTTTATTCTATTTGTGATCTTATAGCGCTGTGAATGTAGTTAAAAATAAGATTTAATTATATTTTATTTAGGAATTGTCATGGCAGGAAGGCGCTAACCCTAAAGCCGTCCCTGCTAATGATGTAAAAATCTCTAGTTTTAGCAGGAAACCGCTGATACTGTCAATTATGAGAATTATTTACACTTAATCTACATCATCATTTTCCCCAACTCTTTTCTACCAGTCTCAATAAAAGTATCAGTTATTGAGAACTAGCGAAACTATTTCAAAATGTGTAAATTTGTTATATTATTATCTTTGGTTCTGACTTATCTCGTGGTAAGAAAGTTCGCTTACACCAGGCATGTCAATTGATGCCCACAGGAGCAAGCCCGAGCTTTAGAGCTCAGGAGAGAAAGGAAAGGGACAGACGAAAGAGGTGGTCCGCTTGGTCGAGCTGTATTCAGGGATGGCCAGCACTGGTACAATAGATAAAGGGAAGAGAACTTATTAAAACTGTATCCATGTTAATTTTTAGATTTGCCTGAGAAGTATAAGTGCATTATAAGAATGTAAGTTTTAATTTTAATGCTCATTTTTCACAAGTTTGATTTTTTTGTTCAAAAGAAATATTTTCTCAATTTTTCGTATAGAAAAGTGAAATTTTCAGGTATAGGCCTATTTATTTAGTAACCTTACATAATGTTTTCGTAAATCTAATATACCGTATATACGTATTGCTGAAGATAGTGTATTGAAAATTTTGAAAATATTCGCTTGGAAATTGTTTGTAAGGAAATAAATTAACAAAGCAACTACTGTTACATCATAAGCAAAAGATACGTGCCTATGTGTTGTAAAAATGTCAGCTCTATAGTTTCAGCAGATTTCGAGAAAATAATTTAATATTCTGATGATAGGAAATTGCTCACAAATATCACCTTAAAAGCATAATGCGATAAGAGTTTTGTTATGTAATATAGTTACACTTAAAACAGATACAGTACGGTACCTAGGTAACTTTGCTTTGTATTGTAATATTGTTTTGATTAGTTTATTGATTACTTTTGTAGGGCTGAAGATACCATCAACATAAATTCCAACTTATCATGTCATACTCAATCTCTTTCTTTGGAATATCACTTTCTTTATGAATGATGTGTTTCATCCACTTAATACACTATAATATTATACTACTATGGAATTTAAGTGAATATTCCTTCTTAACTCTCTATTATGTTATTAAGATTTAAAACACAAGTACAATATTAAGAAATCAGTGTTAGTACTTTTGTTTTACAGACAATATAGATAATATTAAACAGAAAGAACCCATATAAAAATAACGACATAAAATTTCACGTTCCGTTTGAAGTTTGTGCACCACTGTTTTCTTAATCCAACAGGTTGCTTATTCATATACACAACCCTTCCTCTTTCCATACATAGCGCTTGCTGCCCGTGCACGACGTCAAGGTTAGAAAAATGCGCTTGCTTTGACATCACTGGCTTACACGATCAGAAAATTGTAGGTTACATTATCTTTGAACGCCAGTGTGTGCTGATCTATGACAGGAACTACTGTTGTCACGCCAGAAGTTGCCAAAAGTACCTACTCGTAGATCTGGAAGGAAACAGTCGCGCATGCATACTGTTCACGGTGGTATTCCTGTTTCACAGACATCTAATTCTACTCAACCCGAATCTGTCTGCGGCTTTGTGAAACAATATTGGCGTTCTTATCGTAGTGTTTTATTAATTTCAACAGGACGATTGTTTTCAATATACCACAAGTTTCTATACTGCTTTAGTTATCGTTTGCATTTAGAGTTAATAGTGTTGATAATAATGCATTTAATGAAACTTATATTATTGTATACTTTTAGTTTATGCTTAAATACAGAGTGATTCTCGAGGATTTACCGTCACTTACTTATTTCCGAAGACATTCTGACCAAAAGTATCATATAAACATGTGTCCTAATCTCAATATTTTCAAAGTTACACTAATTTGAATTGTTTGTTAAATACCGTTTTTCTTTAGTTTTAAGAGTAAAAACATATTACTCTGTAGTATCATTCCTTTAATTAGCTAGTATTCTGGAACTAAAAATTTGTTGTGAATTCCATAGTTGCTTCGTACAGAAATTTTTCCGATTTAAAACTACAAAACTACATTTTCTTACGCATTTGTCAAACAATTGTTACAAATCACGCCGCTCTTGTAAATTCTTTAAGACTGTACATTACGATGCATAATTAAACTGTAAAGAATGAAGTTCCTAAAGTCGTATGATTTGTAACAATTTGTGTGATAAGTGCGTAAGAATGATGTAATTTTTAGTTAAAAACTGAAAAACAAAATCTGTACAAAGTAATTAACACCATATTTTTTAGCTTCAGAACACTAGCCAATTAAAGAAATTATACTTCTGAATAGTTCATTCCCTATCCTTAAAACTAGAGAAAAATAGTATTTTAATAAGAAATTCAAATTAGTGTAAATCTAAAAATATTGAGATTGGGACACATGTTTATGACATTTCTTGCTCAGAATATCTTCAGAAATAAGCTCTGTAAGTGACGGTAAATCCTCGTGAATCATCCTGTATAGTTAGCAATTTTTTGCTTATTAATTATAAATATGTCGACAAAGAGGAAACAAAGATTGGCAGTCTATAGAGAAGAAAGAAACATTATTGCAAATGTAATAAAATGCTGTGATGAAGAAAAAGAACAACACTACCTTAGAGTTCTTCTAACTAAACCTACAGCGAGAACAGAAAAGTACTGTCATCTATTGACGAGAGCGATATAGCGTATAAGTAATGAAATGAAAGATTGCAAAGAAGAAAATGTATTGTCGACACCTGGAAAAAACCGGAAACGTTCAGACTACCGAAACGCAAATGTAGATGACTTTAACCGGAGGTTGATAAAGAAGTATAACTGATCATTTTTATTTGAACAAGAAAGTAAGGCCACCGAAGCAGCTCAGGAGGTAGCGCGTTTGCCTGCTGATCCTTAGTTTCGCTTGGGCATGTGTTCGATTCCCGCTTGTGCTGATTACCTGGTTTGGTTTTTTCCCAGGTTTTTCCCAACCGGAAGGCGAATATCAGGTAATCTGTGGCGAAACCTTGGCCTCTTTTCGCCAAATTCAATTTCGCCATCACCAATTCCATCGACGCTAAATAACCCAGTAGTTGATAAAGTGTCGCTAAATAGCCAATAGAAAAAGAAGTAGTATCAAGCAGCAAAAAAAATTTTGCCCATGTTAGAAGAGAGACATGATTTAAAATGGAAGACAACATTAAGTCGAATACTGAAGAAATTGGGTTTCAGGTCTAAGAACTGTGCATCGAGAAGAAAATGTTTAATTGAAGGGGAAAACATTGTAAATTGCAGATGAAGATAATAAATAAACAAATAAATAAGTCCACTACATCCCATTAGGGCAAGGGCCTACTCGCCTGGGGAGCTATTCCTGACGAGTCTATTGTACTGGTTAAAAGTTATTACCCTCATGCTTAACGATTGTTCATTTACTGTCTCTAATGTTGTCCATTTTCAGTCACTAGAGGTTATGCACTGATACTAGTTAGATGTTTGAAGTCAGTCCACTTTCCGTCACTTAGGGTCTATCCATCTTCTTCCGAGCATCTGCCATGTTGTCCTGTATGTCGCCGTTCTTGTCCACTGTCTACCAGCTTCCCTTCTGAAGAAGTCGCTTCATCGGGCCCTCGGTCTTCCCGCTTTCCTCTTCCCCGTTCTTGGATCCCACATGGCTGTAACATAGGCCCATCTCGACATGTTCAGTCTGCTCACGTGGCCTCTCCACTTCCACTTCAATCGCTGAGTTGCCATCTCGACGTCTTGTAGGTCTGTCATTTTCCTTATTGTTGTGGGAGGTACTGAGGTGAAGATACCTACAGAAAATAAGAAATCTTATATATAATACAGTATATTTATTTACTTAACCTGTTAGAAATAAGGCCAAATATGTATGTGATCCATAGATTAATTCCTCTCTAGACAGGTCGCGGCCCTGTAAGGCCCGGGTGGCGTGGGTCGTGTAAATGCACCTAAAAGGGAGAGGTTAAACTAAGAGAAAGGAGAATAAGAAGAAGAAATAAGACCATCAGGCCTTCTATGAGAATACAATTACAATTATAATTACAAGATATCAGTTTAGGGAAGATTTTGTACTAAGAAGAGATATGGATAAACACCAATTTAACGTTTTCCAAGTGCTGGAAAGATAAAAATGTTACGAGAGTTTTGATTACATAAATGTGTCCAAAAGACTCATTGTCGTTCATCAGATGGGACTAATGGCTTTGTTGAGAGATACGAGTTAGTATACAAAGCAGAAAGCGGCGGTCGCTTATCATGGACAGATGATACTCCAGCAATTTAGAAAAGTGTCATAACGACAACAACACCGAAGATGCGGAATCTTTTATATCTGACTTCGCCCCCTTGTACCCAAGTAAGTGGATCGAAGTTTTTAAGTCAGATTGTAGCGTAAAATTCCCCCGTCACGCCTATCCACTTCTCGCGCTAACTCGTGGCGCGAAGACAGTACATCGTGTGTCCATTGTGTCGGATGTCAAAGAAGTTCAGATATGAAGTTAGCCTAATTTAAGTACGGAGTTTGAACATCTTAAATAGAAATAAATAAAGAAAAAGATTACTAAAGAAGAGGGAAAGAAAAGGATTAGAAATAACAGAGTAAGGAGAGATATAAAGGGAAAAGAAACAGGAACAATGAAGAAAAGGAAAGGAAATGATAAGAAATACAAAATAGGGACAAAATGAAGAGGCTGTACCGAGCGCGATTGTCAGCTTCTCTTCTCGTGCGTTTAATTCAATTTGTGTGTTTCGTGCTTTTTGTACGCGACTTGTGCGCAACTGAACCGTGAAGGCGAATATTAGAAATGATATCCTTACAGATAAAAGTTCACTTAGTTCCCTTCTGATAATCTAGATTGGGGGTGAGAAGACTTTAATAACAGAGAGAAAAAGTATGTTTTGTCAAGTTTGTTCGAAGCAGTTAAGGTTTCGTTCTTTATTTTAAAATAATATTCCGAGTATCTTCGTGGATTCAATAAATTGTTTTCATTCACGGAGACACGTTGCTACACACTTAATGCATTTTAAAGTTCATTGCTTTACGTTTTAAATACTGTAATAGGTACTATTCTTAAAGAAATTCCAAGTACATAAGGATTAACTGCAGACTGCATCGCACATAGAAAATGCATCCAAAAGTAGTATTCAGACTTTGCTGAATATAAAGCCAAATGAAGCTTACTTTAGTCTGTGCATATTTTCTGTTTTTAATGCATCTTTCCCTAACTTGTTAGGCATATTTGCATTTTCATGATTTTTAATGCATATGATTCCGTAGCGTAATTATGAATGTTATGATTAAAATCCTCTTAATGTAAATTAATTACATCTTTGATCTGAATGAAGGGGGAAGAGCAACGATGAATTGTTCAATGGCTGAGCTGTTTGGACTTTTTCCATTGCTAATTTTCAAAATTGTAGCACATTGTTTCGAAGAGTGGGTCTCTCTTCGTCATCAGGTCTGACTGATATTCAGTCAAATAGGCTAGCTGTTTGTAACGATCCCCACAGTAGGGTTTCACCTGACGACGAAGAGAGATCCTGTTTGACTGAACATCAGTCAGACAGGCATTCCGTTTGTAACGATCCCCACAGTAGGTTTTCACCTGACGACGAAGAGAGATCCATTCTTCGAAACTTGTGATAAATTTTGAAAATTAGCAATGGAAAATGTCCAAAGAGCTCAATCATTCAATAATTACTTCTTTATTGATAAAATAATAATTCTGCGGCTGAAACATCCAATTGATTGATTCCGTAAACCAGCATGCAACGAAGAGCAATCTAAGTTTGGTCCATGCAGAAATACGTATAATGGATAAAACTGTTTGGATTTCTAAAACATGTTAGTGACACATGGTAGCGTGCACTCCTGAAATCCAAAATAGAGACGTGAAATTGTTTTGAACCTCCGCCTGAGTAATTTATGTAGGACTTCGTCTCCTGTTATAAGAGTCTTTATAAAATTATATTTTATGTTGAACCGCTTTTTATTGTAGGTGTCAGAGTTTGATGGTTTTCAGCCAGGCAGGAAAATTACTTATTTATACCACATGCAAAATATACACATTAATTCCTAGGTGCTTTATTAAGAGGCCTTGTAGTTCTAATACAAGTCCAAGAGTACCGATATCTCTGATGAGGATTACTAGACGCACAAATTTTAACTCTTCGTGCTTGATAGGTAGAGATCCCTTAACCTAGGTTAGCACGACGTCAAGTTCCCAAGAAAAACTGACAGACGGACAGACAGACAGACAGACATCTGTGTGCCACTAGACGGACATCATACCTAAACTCTGACTGACATTAGTATTCACCGTAACAAATAAACACACGTACACAAATGATAATGACTACCATCATTTCACATACGTGTGGTCCATTCAAATTTTGTTCTCCATAAAGTAGTACCTCGTTTATCTATATTTTTAGGGTACTGTAGTTTGAATTCAACTTACTGCGGCTATCTACTAATGTTATATGTTACTTCCACAATGTTCTTTGAATAATTGTATCGTGGACTATATTTATGTTCTAGAACCATAGTTATGGGAAATGACGGTACTTCGCTTATATGACTCAATTCCATTCTCAGCCAATGAATTGTCATGAAATTTTGAATTCCAACCAATCAGTCATACATCGCGATAATTTCTGCAGTTAGATTTATCACTATCAATTTATCGCATGGTCGTTCTTTTGTATTATCAGTATCACCAACTGTTTTCAAGTAAATCGATGGGCATAAATCCATTGTACTAAAAAAAATGCGAAATCCTACTTCCACATCTACATTTCATCTTCTAATTCCATGTCCATTGTATACTGTATAAAGAAAATTACACTCCTTCATAACAATTGTTCGTTAAATCAGGTTATTTGTAATTATACTATAAAATGTTTAAATTAAATTATGATTTCAGCAGATAATGAAAACGTATTTTTGTTATAATAACAGGAGAAAAGCGCAGTACACGTAATTAACATTTTTTAAACATGTATTTCGCTTTTCTCAATTGCCATTACTGAATAATATTCAATTTCTTTATTGCAGTAATCGTTAGTATTTATTTTCACTTCACAATGTCTGAATAGGTTAAGTATTCATAAATATACAATATTATTAACATGTTGTGAGTGAATTTTAGGGATATCTTATTTACATTTTTATTTTATTCACGAAATAGTACTAATAAATGTCACTCGAGGTCTGTGATTTCCCAAATAAATCCACTCGCTTCTCTCGTGGATTTATCGGCAAATCTCAGGCCTCTTGTGACATTATTATAGATAATAACACATCGCTAGTCTAACAGGCTTGCTAAGGCGAAGATCGGGTTGTTTCATCACGAAATATTATGACCGGTTTGTCTGTAAGATCTTCAATAATATTGGTCCTAGTTTCCCTGGCGTATTTTGGTACATATTCCCGCCTCATCCTGCTGACAGTGGGAAGATCTCCAAACCCTTGCACATACTTCCTCATCCACACTCTCAATGCAGAATGGTCCACTTTGTGTAGGAGGATATTTTCCTAAAGCTGTATTATATATATATATATATATATATACTAATAATAATAAATCTGTAGCCGAAATTTTTCTGGTAATTTTCGATTTTCCAAAAATAATTGGTCCTAACATATATAATTAACCACCCTGAAACCGAAAATCGCTTTTTTGAAATTTTTGTTTGTATGTCTGTCTATATGTTTGTTACCTTTTCACGCGATAATGGCTGAACGGACTTCGATGAAAATTGGAATATAAATTAAGTTCGTTGTAACTTAGATTTTAGGCTATATGGCATTCAAAATACATTACCTAAAAGGGGGGTTATAAGGGGGCCTGAATTAAATAAATCGAAATATCTCGCTTATTATTGATTTCTGTGAAAAATGTTATATAACAAACGTTTCTTTAAAAATAATTCGCGATAAGTTTTATTCCTTGAACAAGTTTGATAGGACTGATATTTAATGAGATAAATGAGTTTTAAAATTAAAATAACTGCCATCTAAGGCCGTGTAATGAATTAAAAAACAAATGACTTCGTCCATAAGGGGCCTTGGACAGCAACAATCGAAAGCTATGAAAGATAGCCTACAGAGAATGTTTCTATGTTTGTATGAAGTAATATCGGAAGCTAAATTAACCGATTTGTATAATTAATTATTATTTCACCATTGGAAAGTGTAGTATGTTTCTCTAGATGGACATAATGATATAATGTTATTACAGTAACTTCTGATATAATATAATATAATATAATATAATATAATATAATATAATATAATATAATATTGTATAATATAATTTAAGTTATTTGAAGGGTTCAGAACCATAGTGGGCCAAGCGCTATTTACTGAATACGTAGAAAACAAGGGTTAAAATTAATTTATTACCATAATTCAATGGAAACCTATAACATGTAAAATAAAATATACACATTAAATCTAAATGATGTCAATCTTCATTAAACTATGGTTGCATGTAATAAAAATTAAGAAACATGTTAAAGGAATTGTCATTGCACCAAATGAGTGTCTCTGGACCGAAATGATACCATTTTAATTATTTGGATGCAATTTAAATTAAGTAACATATTAAACGATTTATCCTTCTATCAAACACGAATGTTCCCTGGATCAAATGTCCTATTTTAATTATGTAATTACTTTATATTTATTTCTAACGGGCGCTTCGGCGCGCACGGGTACGGCTAGTATATACATATATATATATATATATATATATATATATATATATATATATATATATATATATATATATATATTTTCTCTTCAATATTTCCATCCTGCATTTGCTTTGACTTAATTTTAAACTGGCCTTTATTACGTAGTATAATATACAAATTACAAAATGAAGCTTACCTTTAGAAACATTTTTGTTGTGTCCATTACGAACTCGTATTTTTCTTCTTTCATTTTTCTCTGTGTGTGAAGACTTTCTTCAATATTACACTGTCTTTTCGGAGCAGAATCTTGTGTACTCATTAGCTGAACACGATTTAAAGGTCCTTTATTTTGAATATGTTTTTCACATGAATCGCACCTTTTCTACTCAACTCTTGTAGGCTATTATAATGGTTACATTTAATATATTAGTAAGTACCACTTGCCACGAAACCATATTTCTTGATTTCGTTAGCCCGAGAGATGACACTAACTTCACAATTTCTCCCCATCTCGGTCAGAAATACGGGAAGAAACCGATATTTCCCATCAAGTAGGCCTCAATTAAAAAAAAAATTGAAATACACAGTGGCGCCAACTTTTTAAAAACATTGAATGGGCTCAAACACTTGATCATAATTTTCCAAAAGAATCTCATAAATCCTCCTGTAATGGTATTATTTTTTTGTAATATTGATGTGACTACGGATAGTATAGGCTTTACAATATACTGTAGAATACCAAAAATAACAAAATGGAGATCTAAAACGATTTTGTAATGTACTGTATGTAGTTAGTACAAGGTCCAGGACTTTGTTCCATTTACTTGTAGGTAATATTCTTTTGGGTTTTATGTGAATACCAATTTGTTCCTTCATACTAATAACTACATAAGAAAAAATCTCCGCATTATCTTTTGCGTTGCTGTTCTGTACTTATTATTCATTTTTAGTAATTAAATAGAACGTAGCAATTATATAAACATTTTAACTTGGAGCCTTGAATTCTTTCTAACTATAAATTGATAATACGAAAGTGGACTCACTATTACGTAGCACGGAGTGATGCAAATGTGTTTCTCCCTGTAAATTCGTCACAAACATCTTCTAGATCTAACTTTTCAGCATTATTCTTATGTGACACTAGGCGAGATGAATAAAGTGCACACCAACAATGCATCCTTACTTATTGAAATTTTAGTCATTGTAATTTACTGATTTCAATAAGCAACCATCACATATCATGTTCTTGTTTAGTCAGCTGTCCGAAGACAGGTTTGTACCTCATAAATGACACCAGTAAGGCATCAGTCATGAGGTAACTAAGCCAGGAAAAAATGGAAAAGGAAATGGTGATGATGATGATGATGATGATGATGATAATAATAATAATAATAATAATAATAATAATAATAATAATAATAATAATAATAAATTAATAAGACGACAAAGTATTGGGTGGGCTCAGGCCCCATATAAGTTGGCGCCACTGGAAGTACTGTCATCCTCTGAGGAGTTTAGTGCTGAGAGGAATGCGGTTCCTACTACTAGTAGTCTAGCGCGGTACTGCAGCGGCAGTCTGGAAGGAGGTACAGTCATACTGAAAACATTCCCTCAATTTACGAAAGCAGTATGCCTGTTAGTTTTCTAACGTATTTTTGGCGAGATAGAGATACAACCATTCATACTTACGTGTTCAGAGAAGGAAAGTATTGTAGAAATTTTTATTTATTTATTTATTTATTTATTTATTTATTTATTTACCTATTTATTTATTTACTTATTTATTTACCTATTTATTTATTTATTTATTTATTTATTCTGTTGAAGTTAAGGCGATCAAATCATCAGAAATACAAACACAATGAAATAAATAAAAAGAAAAATCATAATACAACTTAAATAATATAAATGAAAAGAAGAATCATAGTATAAAATTTAGTGATTAGTAGAACTGAATTTAATGTGTAAAGTAATCAATTTAAATATACTGTGCTTCTGAACTCACTTGAGAAGTATAACTACTTGATTTGTATTTTAAGATATCACCAACAAATGATTTTCGCATGACATTATAAAAATCTGTTTTTCACGATACCAATTACACATATTCTAAAATTCCAATAGAATAAAACCAAAAACTTTTCCACAGCATGTTTCCTTAAAAATGACTTGTAACGGTGAAGTATTTAATATGAGTAATTCATATAATATTAACATAGGTAACATCAGGGAGATGTTTGAGCAAAAAAAAATATATGTAATATATTTAATATATTAATAACAAAACCATATAGGCCGAGGTAAACAATAGTTATATGAAATATTCAGACGCTACTACAAACTGAAGACTACATATTTTTGGACGATTAATACATCCCACTCCGCTCGGCTCGGCTTGGCTGTAGCAACAAAAGAATCTACCTGCAACCCCCCGCACCGATGGCAAAAATACCTCAGGTCCCAGCACTAAACTTGTCGGAGGAAGACAGTACACTACCTTTAGTGTTGCTTTGGAAATTTTATTTAATCTCACATTTATTTTTGCTTTACCCCACTTCATCTGAATTGTGTTACATTGCCGGCGAACGGTCGCCCTCGGGTCATCATACCTGCGGATTAGCAAACCGGGAAACCAATGGTGACAATGACCAAGCAGGCGAAGGGAGAATAATAGAAGTTCATGCGGTCATGCCTTTCATTACTCTTCCAGCTAATAATAACTAACAAACGAATGTATTTCTAAATAAACGGAATGTTCCAAGGGATCCGAAAACCCCAGTCATCGATGATTCTACAGTTCATAAAAGAGAATAATAGAATCTCATTCCAAGTGATTTCTCTTCCTTTGCAGCAAATATCTTCAAAACGAATATGTTTCTTAAAAATAAATAAAAAAAAAATGTCATTTTTTCGTTTTTATCATATAAATGAAGATTTTCTCAGAAACGGTCAATTTTTGCGAAACTGGCGACAAAATTACAACCATAAATTAGTTGTGATTAATCGTGCATATACCTCTTACTGCATTTCTCCGTTATATTTCACGTTTATCGGCAGTAACAAAAAAACCCGGCCCTGCCTATAACACTGACCTGTTTCCAATGCTTTGGTGAATGAAATGCGAGGACTCTTTATGAGTCATGACTCAATCTTTAAAACTTTAATTTTTACATCTTTTTCTTCCGTTTATATCCTTGGAATTTTATTACTAGAGCCCGGATATTTAAGCATTTATAACAGTTAAACTAGGCAGGCAATAAAAACGTAAATAAAGGGCACAATAAATTTTGAAAAAGACAGTATACATTTTAAAACACGTAATATATTTTAGCAATAAATTTAAATTATATCAATATAACTCACATTTTTACCTCGTAGTTGACACGTTGCCTTATATATATTTTTTTTTTTTCATGATTAACTGTCTTTTCACAGACCTTACATAACAAAACTGTTCCATCGTTTGAAAACACATGGGCATCATATTCACTAACGTAAACATGAAGTATACTTTTCAATGGTTTACTGAACTTAGGCAATTAAGCTAACCGATTTTATACCTCCTGTCACCCGACAATATCTGACTGTTCCTCACTCATATTTCTTTCTCCTACAATAATAAACACGTGTAACAAAATTTAACAGTAAGATTTCAAAATGTGAAAGCGAACAATTGAAAATGCTACGTGACAATTTCTATGAGAACGGGCTTAATATTTAAAGCTGGTGGTTGATATCGTGAATATGTGATATTATATTTGTACCTGTGGGTTGTCGATCATTACTCATGTTACACCAATAATATTAAAGCACGATTATTAGCAGATTAAGCACCGAAATAAATTACTTTTATTTACTATTGTTAGTAAAGTGAGTCGTTTCATATATTTAAATTTCATACACATTACATCACAATTAACTACAAAATTGCAAGTAAGCAATAAATATTGCTTTAAAATGAACAAAAGAGGCATTTATTAAGGAATTAGTATTAAAAAGGCAAAATAAAAATCGGCCCTATCACTTCGATTTACCCCTAATCACATTTATATCTATGAAAATAATAATTTACTTCCACCAGTAAAAAAGGCATTTAGCCAAACATCCGGGCTCCATTTATTACGATATATTAATGAGATAGGTTTGGAAGTAAATTCCGAAAAGACAAAGTATATGATTATGTCTCGTGACGAGAAATTTGTACGAAATGGAAATATAAAATTGGGAAATTTATCTTTTGAAGAGGTGGAGAAGTTCAAATATCTGGGAGCAACAGTAACAAATATAAATGATACTCGGGAGGAAATTAAACGCAGAATAAATATGGGAAATGCCTGCTATTATTCGGTTGAGAAGCTTTTATCATTCAGTCTGCTGTCAAAAAATCTGAAAGTTGGAATTTATAAAACAGTTATATTAACGGTTGTTCTTTATGGTTGTGAAACTTGGACTCTCACTTTGAGTGAGGAACATAGGTTAAGGGTGTTTGAGAATAAGGTGCTTAGGAAATATTTGGGGCTAAGAGGGATGAAGTTACAGGAGAATGGAGAAAGTTACACAACGCAGAACTGCATGCATTGTATTCTTCACCTGACATAATTAGGAACATTAAATTCACATGTTTGAGATGGGCACGGCATGTAGCACGTATGGGCGAATCCAGAAATGCATATAGAGTATTATTTGGGAAATCGGAGGGAAAAAGACCTTTTGGGATGCCGAGACGTAGATGGGAAGATAGTATTAAAATGGATGAGGGAGGTGGTATATGATTATAGAGAATGATTTAACCTTGCACAGGATAGGGACCAATGGCGGGCTTATGTGAGGGCGGCAATGAACCTCCGGGTTCCTTAAAAGCCAGTAAGTAAGTAAGTAAGTAAGTAAGTAAGTAAGTAAGTATATTAATCATTATAAGCCTGAGTAATTGCGAAGTACACGAAAATATTTTCTTTTGTTTTCACTTTTTGAAGTATATTTAGCAGTGTACCTGATCGTGACCTTGTTGCCACAGTATACTCCAGTATTTCAAAGGCGTTTGTTTTCAACCATGTCAGAACGCTTCACTGATCACACACTGTAACACAATATAGACGCTTCTAAAATAGGACATTCGCTATCAGTTTGAGTTTGCGGTGCTTTTTGCTTATACCTATCTAATTCCGGATGTCATACACGACTGTTCAGTTACTAGCACCGCCTGTCTGGTGACGAAGCGATGTTTCACAGTGTGGACGAGTAAACAGGCAAGACTGCATGGTCAGGGCCGACGAACAACCAAATCAAATCTTGGAGTGGGAAAGAGATTCTCCGACGGTAATGTTCGGGTGGACATCACGAAAAACAAGGTGTATGGCCCTTTTTATTGATGAACAAACAATTAAAGGTAATAGATCCACTGCTGTGGAGTAACAGTTATAGTGATGGAGGAAATCAATTAAATACCGATATATTGATATTGCAATATATTGCAAACCTAATTTCGATAAACGATAAATATCGCAGAAAATATATCGATATATCGAACGATTATCGATATATCGCTATTCTGTTAGCTAATTGCATTTTGAGGCTACATTTACTGTATTACAATAAAATTACTTAAATTTTAATATTCCTTTTTACCATTTAAATTAACATCATAACAGTCAAAAGCATAAATGTAAAATTGTAATAATAAACAATATATTTTCAATACCATATGATGTAGGTCCTAACCTAAATAAAAATTATGGTGGAGGCAAGGGAGCTTAAATTATATAATGGGAAAGCGTTAAGTGAACTCTGTATGGTTGAGTATTTGATATTGGAACACGATTCAATTTATCTAATTTTATATATGATTCAATCCATGACACAGATATAATGCTCTTTTCTACCTAACAAGGTACTCATTTTTTAATGTAAGTTTATTGTTTATTGTTAATAAAATAACATTGACAGAAATACAATCTTAGTTCTTCCCTGAAGGAGTAAAAAACTCGTGCTCAGGGAGATATCTATGCACAAAGATAAACACAAAGATAATTTTTTGACACAAACTGGGTCAAGAAAAAAAATTACAGGAATAAATTAAATTTAAAAATACAATTTCAATTTTAACAATTTAAGGCCCAATTGTATAAAACTCCCTGACTAAAGATCAACTTTGATCGAAGATCGAAAAGTGAACCGAGTTCAGACACTTCTTCTGGTGTATAAAACTTTTCTGCGATCAAATTACCTTGGTTCAAATGCAATCTAAGTTCACGTGAAAAGGATTTGGCAACATCACATAAACAGGTGAAATACGTGATGCGCGGACCATGTTACACAGGTTTTGTTCAGTGTTGCCAATCTAGTGACTTTAACTCTTTTTTCAACAAAAATTTCTTTTAACTTTTATATTGGTTAAATAGGGATTTAGTGACCTTTTTAGCATCCTATAGTGACAAAATTTAATCTTTCTTTGTTGATGATGAGAAATCTAGCGACTTTATAACTACTTTTTGGCGACTTTCCATATTACATTCTTGTTGGAGACACTGGTTTTTTGTGCTATGTAAATAATGGCGGACAATAAGAAGAAGGTTGACTGTTCTCCAAGTTGTTATCATGCTATGGTGTTTGATACTGCTAAACATAATAAAGCTTTATAAAACGACAATTTTCCTTTCGTAATACAGTTAATTGAACATTTATGAATGTACCTGTCATATCCATTAATAATTAATGGTTGTTATAAACATAATATAATTATAGGTTATGTTATTTGATATTGCTGAACACGATAGAGCCTTATAAAATATAAGAATGTTTGTGTATTAAGGCAAGAAATTGAAAGAAATATATATAAATGTACCTAACATATCTATTAAAATTAATAATAATGGATATTTTATTTGCACAATCTGTCACTCGTATATTTCAAACAGAAAAGAAATAACTGAACTTGGATCATCTAACTTAATCGGAGAAATTTCTTCAGTCAAAGTTGACTTTAGCTTGAGACAAATTAATCTCAGATTAGACTTTATACAACACAAAATTCCAAGTTCAGCTGAAACAAGGATCAATTTAACCTCTGATCTAAGATTAAATGGTTTATACAATCGGGCCTAAGTCATACAAATACATATACATATTATAAAGTATACACATTAAAACTAAATGATATGTCAATCTTTATTAAACTATGGTATTCACTTAACTTTAACCCTTGCTTTCTCAGTTTTTAATAAATGACGCTTGGCCTACTATGGCTGTGAACCCTTCAATTATTACTAGGAATGGTGATATGTTGATTAAAATTCATAACAATTTCGAAAAATAAGTACATTGTTGCTTTCAAAACACAACACCGTTTATGTGACTAATTAAAACAGATGATAAAATCGGAGTTAAATGAGTGGAATTTGAATAATAGAGCTTTTAAATACAATACGTTTAATTTGTTGTGTATTTTATTCCAAAACTCTGCGTATTTTCTCAATATTCCATACCTTGTTTTCCAGGACATTATAAAATATCTTCAATGTCTTAAGAGGTGCTGACCACGAAACCATAGAGCCATATTAATGATTAGAGCCGTGACATCGGTATATTTGTATTAAGTGAGTTCGAGATCGATTGAAGGTGAACACAAGACGCAGGACGTGTTTCAAGTACAGGCAGCGGAAGTGAATTTGACACACGCCTGAGCAAGCTCTTTCCGTGTTTTGTGTACGATTATTGCCTTTGATAAAATCAAGTCAATACAATCATTATATCGATGGCTGAGAACCAGACTGTTCTAAGTCCAACTTTTTATAAGAACGAAATCTGTGTTTCATTGTGTTCCAGTTCTTGTCTGCATATGTGAATCGAACAAAATTATAAATATTCCTCTCCATAAAGTTGCTATGAAGCTATTCCGAATTGTTTCATGAAGCTATGAATGTCAGGAGCTTAAAGTAGCTCTCCTGAAAAAAAAAATAGTGAAATGGACTTGGAACAATCTGGTTCTCGGCCATCGATATATAAAGGTAAAAGAAGTCATACAGATATTTGACGGAAACGATGCAGCTTCCATAAGTAATGCCCAAACTCTTCTTGGTGACCCAAATATAAAAAAGAAAACAGTGTGAATATACTGCATTTCATATAATTTTGGATTTATCCTCTCTACAATCGAATGTCTGGAAAAGACTGATGTGAAATTGGTGGAGCAAATTTCGATAGTAAATAATCTCATCTCAACAGTGAATGATCTGCAAGATGATATAATCAAAAAGGTGTGTTCGAAAATAAACAGAGTAATACAAAAAAAAAACGGTGGTTTCTATTCATTATGCAAAATTGCAAGAGTTTTGTCAGATGATACTTGATGTAGAAATGGATGATGTGGAATATTTTACATATGCGCCCTTGGTTTCAGCCGATGCTGAACGCAGTTTTTCCGCATACAAGGTTATACTATCCGACACTCGGCGGTCATTTTCATTTGAAACTTTGAAAATGAATGGTCTTGTTTATTGTAGCAGAAACCGAAACCAAGCAAACAACATGCAAGAAAAGTAAGGTACGGAATAGGTGTGATAAATAAATTAACGTAATAAAAAACATTTTTTCAGACTTATGTTTGTGACAATTTAAGTATTATTTCCAACAATTATTCTCAACCTCTCCAGCATTTTAGACCTTTCCCATATTAACCCATATATACAATGAGCGTATTTTCTTGATTTTATAATAAGGAATAATCATATACAAAACACGGAACGTGCTTGCTTAGGTGTGTGTCAAATTCGCTTCCACTGTCTGTACTTGAAACACGTCGACTGCATTCTATCCGGTGTCGTGTGTTCACCGTCAATCGTCCTCAAACTAATACAAATATACCGATGCCACGACCCGACTTATGATAGGCCATCTAGTGGATAAATTCCCGTAAATGTGACAAAGGAATCGGCGATTTATAGATCTTTAAACTAATGATAGTGATGTAAGCTGAGGAGGACGAGCAACAGCAGCAGAGAGGCAAGAAAGAGAGTCGCGATGCTGCTTTGTCGCCGAATTTATAACACTGAGAGAATTATTTAAAAGGTATTGTATTGTATTGTATTGTATTGCATTATATTGTATTTATTAACATTCCATGGTATTCATACATTGCTTTACAGGTAGAATATGGAACAAGTAAAAAAATATTAATACTATTATAAAGTCTTTATTTATAGTCACAGTCTAGATGAAATATATACAGATGAGATTTACAATATAGTCTACTAGTACAACACAAAGTTTTAGTATCAATTTCATGAAGTGTTATTGAATGTCATGAATTCACGTATAGAATAGAAGGCGTGAGAAATTGGGTACTTCTTTAATTTGGCCCTAAATAATCTTATGTTTTGAGTGTCATTTTTATATCGATAGGGAGGCTATTATAAATTTTTACTGCCATATAAGGCACTCATATTTGATAGAACGATAGACTTGCCGATGGAGTATGAAAGTCATTTTTTGACGTGTATTTATCCTATGAACTGTTGAATTAGTTACGAAGTTTTCACGATTACATAAGAGGAAGATTATTAATGAAAAAATATACTGACAAGCCATGGGCATTATTTGTAGTTTTTTTTTTAAATAGTGCTACACGATTCCCTAGATTTGGCACCTACCATTGTTCTAATTACTCTTTTTTGTAATAGAAACATACGGTTACTATCTGTGGAATTTCCCCAGAATATTATTCCAAAACTCATTATCGAGTGGAAGTAAGCAAAGTAGGCCTATATTGTTTTTAAGGTATTGATTTTTACTGTATTTTGCATAGATCTAATAGCGAAACAAGCTGAGTTTAGTTTGGGGGTAATTTCTTTAATATGATTTTTCCAATTTAACACATTATCGATTTTTAAGCCAAGAAATTTGGTTGTTGTTGTTTCTAATAGGGATCTATTGTTAATTATTGCGCTAGAAATTTGCGAGGTTGAATTTGCACAGGATTTAAATTGAATTATAGGTTTATCACAGAACTGGATAGTAACATTATAAACACTCTATTTCGTTAGCAGTATGCACGTAGAATATTCCGTAGGTGATATGAAGCGCATGAACATTGTGGTACACTACAAATGTTCGTGGATACCGAGGGAACAGTCTTGTTCCGTGAGTGAACGTGGCTAAGCGAGCACCATTCCGACTTTCCAAGTACTTGTATTATCCGTCCTCGCCATTCCTTTGCTCATCCCCTTCATAAAATAAACCAAGTGTAGAGAGGAGTGGAATTTCGCGAAGACTCTCTTACGCCTCACGTTAACTGTATTGTACTCATATGTTAAGCCGTACTGGGAGGTGTGGATACAGGGGGAAGGTTCTCGTCTACTGTTACATCAAGCGCTACGATACTCATATCTTATGTTCCCGTGGGGTGTGAAAGAGGGAGGGTGAATTAATTGAGAGCGTCGTGGTAGGTGGTCAGAACAACGGGGTGGAGATAGTCGCAGTGGCAACATTCCGGAAGACCCTGACAGGGGATTATAGTTATTTCTCATAGTGACGTTACTTCCCATTTGCTTTATAATTTCGAAGAGGGAGAGTTATTATATCTGGTTAAAAGAAATGTATATACAGGGTAGTTCACGAGGAACGGTAAATATTATAGGGGGTGGTAGCATGGATTATTCCGAGTAAAGGAGACAAAATTAAAGAACAATGAAAAAATTTGCCTAATCAAAACTTTGAAAACAAAATCTAGACACAAAATTCTACAGTTCTGCACTTTTTTCGATGAAAAGGGGTGAATTTTAATAACGAATACAGTTTTTTGTTCCTCCTGTGAAATTAAAAAAACTGGAGATATTAATATTTTAATATATATTAATAATACATCGATCAGAATTTTTGTATTCGACAGATATTGGAGAAAAAATGGGAGTATAAGGGTACAGTACATCAGTTATTCATAGATTTCAAAAAGGCGTATGACTCTGTTAAGAGAGAAGTTTTATATAATATTCTTATTGAATTTGGTATTCCCAAGAAACTAGTTCGATTAATTAAAATGTGTCTTAGTGAAACTTACAGCAGAGTCCGTACAGGTCAGTTTCTATCTGATGTTTCTCCAATTCACTGTGGGCTAAAGCAGGGAGATGCACTATCACCTTTACTTTTTAACTTCGCTCTAGAATATGCCATTACGAGAGTTCAGGATAACACAGAGGGTTTGGAATTGAACTGGTTACATCAGCTTCTTATCTATGCGGATGACGTGAATATGTTAGAAGAAAATCCACAAATGATTAGGGAAAATGCGGAAATTATAGTTGAAGCAAGTAAAGCGATAGGGTTGGAAGTAAGTCCCGAAATGACTAAGAATATGATTATGTCTCGTGACCAGATTATTGTACGAAATGGAACTATAAAAATTGGAGATTTATCCTTCGAAGAGGTGGAAAAATTCAAATATCTTGGAGCAACAGTAACAAATATAAATGACACTCTGCAGGAAATTAAACGCAGAATAAATATGGAAAATGCCTGTTATTATTCGGTTGAGAAGCTTTTGTCATCTAGTCTTGTAAAAAAATATGAGAGTTAGAATTTATATAACAGTTATATTACCTGTTGTTCTGTATGGTTGTGAAGCTTGGACTCTCACTTTGAGAGAGGAACTGAGATTAAGGGTATTTGAGAATAAGGTGCTTAGAAAAATATTTGGGACTAAGAAGGATGAAGTTACAGGAGAATGGAGAAAGTTACACAACGCAGAACTGCACGCATTGTATACTTCACCTGACATAATTAGTAACATAAAATCCAGACGTTTGAGATGGGCAGGACATGTAGCACGTATGGGCGAATCCAGAAATGCATATAGAGTGTTAGTTGGGAGGCCGGAGGGAAAAATAACTTTGCGGAGGCCGAGACGTAGATACTTACTTACTTACAAATGGCTTTTAAGGAACCCGAAGGTTCATTGCCGCCCTCACATAAGCCCGCCAGCGGTCCCTATCCTGTGCAAGATTAATCCAGTCTCTATCATCATACCCCACCTCCCTCAAATCCATTTTAATATTATCCTCCCATCTACGTCTCGGCCTCCCTAAAGGTCTTTTACCTGCCGGTCTCCCAACTAACACTCTATATGCATTTCTGGATTCGCCCATACGTGCTACATGCCCTCCCCATCTCAAACGTCTCGATTTTATGTTCCTAATTATGTCAGGTGAAGAATACAATGCGTGCAGTTCTGTGTTGTGTAACTTTCTCCATTCTCCTGTAACTTCATCCCGCTTAGCCCCAAATATTTTCCTAAGCACCTTAATCTCAAACACCCTGAACCTATGTTCCTCTCTCAGAGTGAGAGTCCAAGTTTCACAACCATACAGAAGAACCGTTAATATAACTGTTTTATAAATTCTAACTTTCAGATTTTTGGACAGCAGACTGGATGATAAGAGCTTCTCAACCGAATAATAACACGCATTTCCCATATTTATTCTGCGTTTAATTTCCTCCCGAGTGTCATTTATATTTGTTACTGTTACTCCAAGATATTTGAATTTTTCCACCTCTTCGAAGGATAAATCTCCAATTTTTATATTTCCATTTCGTACAATATTCTGGTCACGAGACATAATCATATACTTTGTCTTTTCGGGATTTACTTCCAAACCAATCGCTCTACTTGCTTCAAGTAAAATTTCCGTGTTTTCCCTAATCGTTTGTGTATTTTCTCCTAACATATTCACGTCATCCGCATAGACAAGAAGCTGATGTAACCCGTTCAAATCCAAACCCTGCCTGTTATCCTGAACTTTCCTAATGGCATATTCTAAAGCGAAGTTAAAAAGTAAAGGTGATAGTGCATCTCCCTGCTTTAGCCCGCAGTGAATTGGAAAAGCATCAGATAGAAACTGACCTATACGGACTCTGCTGTATGTTTCACTGAGACACATTTTAATTAATCGAACTAGTTTCTTGGGAATACCAAATTCAATAAGAATATCATATAATACTTCCCTCTTAACCGAGTCATAAGCCTTTTTGAAATCTATGAATAACTGATGTACTGTACCCTTATACTCCCATTTTTTCTCCATTATCTGTCGAATACAAAAAATCTGATCAATAGTCGATCTATTACGCCGAAAACCGCACTGATGATCCCCAATAATTTCATCTACGTACGGAGTTAATCTTCTCAAAAGAATATTGGACAAAATTTTGTACGACGTCAACAAAAGTGATATTCCTCGAAAGTTACCACAGTTGGTTTTGTCCCCCTTTTTAAAAATAGGTACAATTATGGACTCCTTCCATTGTTCTGGTACAATTTCCTTTTCCCAAATAGCAAGTACAAGTTTATAAATTTCGCTATATAATGCACTCCCACCCTCTTGTATTAATTCTGCTGGAATTTGATCGATACCTGGAGACTTGTACTTTTTCAGATTTTCTATCGCAATTTCGACTTCTGAAAGCGTGGGTTCGGGTATAAATGGCTCAGCAGTTTGTATTTCAATTTCGTCCCGATCATTTCTATTTGCCCTATGTACAGGCCGAGACGTAGATATGAAAAAAAATTAAAATGGATTTGAGGGAGGTGGGATATGATGGTAGAGACTGGATTAATCTTCTTCAGGATAGGGACCAATGGCGGGCTTATGTGAGGGCGGCAATGAACCTCCAGGTACCTTAAAGCCAGTAAGTAAGTAAGTAATTAAGGAGATATTAAATTTTGAAAAAAAAGCTCCTAATTTGATTACAATATTTTCGTAGAAAAAAATAGCGTGTAACACACTTGTGCAAAACTCGTATGATTTGAGCACTTGCTTACACTCATGCATACTCGTTTTGCAATGAAGCCATATCCTCACTAGGATTACAATATGTTATTTCGGAACAAAAGTGGACATTTCCCTCATATTTGCAAACAAAATCGGACATTTCCAAAATATTTTAGTCTCTAAAATACACAGAAAATAACTAAAATCATAATTATTGAAACCATTAGAAGAACGGACGTAACATGCACGGTACATAAAGTTGTCGTTCACTTTGGATAAAGTGAAGGCTCGATACAGTTTTTCTACTTCTTAAAAAAAATACTATTATGGAAATGACAGATTTTACTCGCAACCTGCACAGTTCAGTGCTGCCTTCTGAGGTCGACTTGTGGTACTTTTATGAGGCCAGCACTATTCATAATGTGAACGATCAATTCATATTTTGTTTTACTTTGGTTTTTGTATACTTCGCGTTTTATATATCACCACAGACAAAAATCGACAAAAGTAAGGTCTGCAGATCTTGGCGGCCATTGCATGTGACCACACGGCTGATGCATCGTTCGGGGAATGTGAAATTTAGATTATGTGAACCTGACGGCTATAATGTGTAAGGGTTCCGTTATGCTGGAAGGATATTCCCATTCTTGTCGACAATGGAACTACAAACAGCTATCGGCCTGGGTGGCGCATTTGGTGCAGTGCTGGGCTTCTGTGCCCGAGGTTGAGGTTTGATCCCGGTCCAAGTCGATGACATTTAAGGGTACTTAAATGCGACAGGCTCATGTCAATAGACTTACTGACATATAAAAGAAGTCCTGCGTGACAGAATTCCGGCACACCGGCGACGCTGATATAACCTCGGAAGTTGTGAGCGTCGTTAAATAAAATATAATTTCAAATTTACAAACAGCTATTTCTCTACACCTATTATGAACAATAATTCTATCCTCAGACGATCTCAGAACAGCGACACGTACTATTTGTTTGTACGTAGTTATTAGTATGCAGTCATTTGTCGTTCCTTCGTACCATTTGTAAAACGTGTTATGCGTAACATTCGGACAGCTGTATCTCCACACCCATTGAAAATTGGACACATGGTTACATTAACTTTTCTACTGAAAATAGTTCATATTACCAGCATCTAAAAATATTTTCTCTCCTAAAATACCCTATGTTTGGAAACAATCATACCTAGAGTGACAAGACACTACTAAAAAGTGAAAAATTAGATATTGGAAGGCGGAGGTACATGGATACTTATGGAGTATAACAATCTAAAAAAATCAATGAAAAACTAACACTCTATAAACTACGATTCGACCAATAATGACACGTACCACATTGATTATTTCATATACAGGGACATCATTTTATTTTTACTAACATTTCTAATATTAACCTGGCTATACCTTTGGATAAACGATTGAGAACCGGAAACACAGTTTGCTACCCCCTTCCACGACTGGAGTTCGATTATATTGGCGTAAAATACAAACAAATTACTTTACTAGTTATAGGAGGGAAGAAGAGTAGTTCATCCATTTACGTAAACTAGGAAATATCGCATTTTCAGTTTGATAATTTTCATTTGGATTTTGTTTAATCAAAATACAGTACTGTACTAATAATAAGTGTTTTTACTCATGAACTGAGCTATCCATTCGGACGTATTCATTATGCAGTGTACATTATACTGTCTACAGTACATTAGCGTACAATATAGAGAATGAAGTTAAATTGAAAAATAATCATAGTTTGAATATTTAAACACATTTTTGAAAATGGTGGCCGTTCATTTCGATACAGGCTTCAGTTCTTTTTTGTGTATCATTGCACTATAGACGATTGTACCTAATTCAAATTACAATTACCAGTTTCGTCCTTCGTACTAGTAACTTATGTTGAAATAATTCTGTACCTACTTTATAAAAGAAACCTTACGTACTGTAAATTCAGTCGTCACTTGTGCCCGATCCGAAAAGATAAAATTACTCAGATATGTTATCTACTGTCCGTCCAAGTGGCTTTGTCGCAGGGTAGTAGAGAGGAGGGAAATCACGTGACAATTAATTAACGAGGCCCTTTTATTTAAGTTATTTTAAACAGTTGTATAATATTACGTAGACGTCCAATTCCTAACAGAAATTAATGTTGTCAGAAAAGAGCCAAGACAGACCAGCCACTAGCCTTTACAGATTGGCGAGCAGAAGTGGGTGGGGGAAACAGGGATGCGACGTAGGCAAACGGACGACAGTACCTGTGCTAGAATATGATTCAATATTGAAAGCTCTTTCGTCACTGGAAAACGCGAACATATTTCTGGAACGTACGATACTCACTAACTCAGTAGTATTTACTATGACCGTAAGGTGACATGGTATACGCTTGATTCTGTGGGAGTGAAGTACATTCAAAAACTCAGGTACAATAAAAATTTAAGTAAAACTAAACTGATGTCCCTGTACAAGTAAAACAAACAGTTCTTAAGTTCTTAAGGGCCGTATTCATAGACATTTTTAGCGCGGGCTTTCGGTGGATTATCAGCGTTTTTCGTATTCATAAACCAGTGTTAGCGATAGGATATGATTTGAATTCTGTACTAGTAACCAGTGGATAGCCGGGGCTAGCTTAGTACGCTCGTAGCGCGTGCTGCGAAATGTCTATGAATACCACCCTTAAAGTTCAATTATTCTGATATCTGTGTTTTTTTTCTCTCTTTCTTTTCACTTTTTATTCTGTTATTTAATAAAATGTCTTAACATTATGTGGAATGCCCTCTGAGCACGAGCATGTAACTTACTCTTTCTGGGGGTGCTAGAGTGTTTTTATATAAAAAAGCAACATGTATCTTTGTTCTGGCAATAAAGTATTATTATTATTATTATTATTATTATTATTATTATTATTATTATTACTTACAATTTTATAGATATGATGACATTATGGTCAAAGGTCTAAAATCAACACTAAATTGATAGAATACCAAAGAAATAATGAAATCACATATGTTTGAAGAAATATATTGTAAAATATACTACATTTGTGGAATTAAATATACATATATATATATTCAATGGTAGAGAGTTACTTGGCAAAATAACTTATGACCTGAAGCCATGTAAGAAGTTAACCCTACAGAACATCTAGAGGACGTTGGAAAACTGGACTCCCTGCCTTTTGACACACCTCGCCATAAAGTTTCTAAAAAAAATAGACTAATTACCAAATAATTGGAATGAGAATAATAAATTATTTTATTATTAACTATGTGTTAGACACGCGTATATGTGCAAACTGATACTGACTGCCCTTGGTATTATTGTACAGTAAAAATGCGCTTCTCTTCCAGAAATAATTGTCAGTATATACAGTTTTGAGGGGAGAAAAGAACTGGCTACCTACCTCATTATCTCCTGGCCTAGTTGCCTCATGAGTGATGCCTTATTGGTGTAACTTTTGAGGTTCAAACGTGTGTTGAATAAACAACAACTTACACAGTTTCTACCAAAAGTTGAAGGACACCCATTCAAAATAGATGTTTCATTTCTGTCCTTATATTTATGTGAAACCCCCTCCGTGAGAAAAATGAAGTTTTTACTGTAAACCCAATCTCTATTTTTCAAACTATGGATTATATAACAATTTTCCTGTTATGAAAACTTAATGAAGAATTACATCTTTGTAAGAAAAAAATTAATTACTCCAGAATGGATGTACTTATATCAACGAATTTTGAGATAGAGGTAGATATTATTTCAAGTCATGTTTCCACAATTCCAATAATCTGTCACTTCATGTCCATACTCACTGAATTTCGACCCGTTTTTATTTTTATTTTTTTTTTCAAGAAATAAATGTAACCTTCCACACTTGTAACAAACTCCACAACTGTGTACTAAAAATGGAGGAAATAAGCTGATTGACAAGTTTTTACCAACACCCAATTCTGTAATGTAAATGTCAGTGGCGGTCCCTCATCAATTTGCCGCGAATTTCAAACTCAAGAGAAATTTAGAAACTGGCTAATTTCCTACATAAAAGGAAGAAAAAGTCTGGATTGCAATGCGTGAACGAGCTGTCACAATTTTTTAAAATAAAAAGTGATAATTACACTATAAATATTTCAGATATGTCTAACTCTATGGCATGCCAATTGATTGATCTAACAAGGGAACCGTCTCAGGTCGTATAGCTTGAATTTAATGAAAATGCATATTTTAGCTAATTTTCGTTCGTTAAGGAACGTGGTCATAATCTTTCGTTTCGTTTTTCCCTCGTTTACGAAATATAATGACTTGAATATCGATGCTACTTATGCCGCTTCTTGCGCTTACTCGGATCCTCATAGTTCTGCGACACCGTGTCACAGCTCAAATTAATAAAGTACCCTTGCTGAAATACAATATCAGTTTGAATTTAAAATATGTATTAACTTTGTGGCTCACCTTAAATATGATAGTGTGCATTTGAAAAGAACAGGTCGAAACAAAGCGCCACTGAACAGTACAAACATTTTATGTTGGCTTGTGTTTCACACTCTTACGTAACACACACACTTTTTCTAACATGCTACATTGTTGCAAGAAGGTTATCAAACTTTCTCACATGTTTCTCCGTCACATATCCACACCTCTGCCACGCGTACATTAGCAAGTCTTTGAGGACAGGTGAATGAAACTGTTGTTCCACAACAGATTGAAATGTCATTATGAAGCCCCTATCGTGCAATGTGTCTAGGATGTTTTCACAGATAATTGTATGTATGAAATACTCTTCTAGCCTTCGAATTACAATTTTATATTGCCTAAAAACATATACTACCAAGTGATGCAAAAATCTTACAGTTTTTGGAGGGATAATTTTTATTTTAATTGTCTTACCATCTAAAGTATTGTTTATTCTTTCAAAAGTAAAAAGAGCGCCATCTATCTGACCACTCCTTTCTTAACATCCGAGAGAAATACAGTACATATCTTAACCATCTTCTCACTTGATTTTTTTGTCTGTTTACCGGAACTACTTGCATCGACCCGACATAAAATGGTTTATAATTGTCTACACGTTGTTTTACTTTAGGTCCAAATTCCCCTTTCGGTTCTTGAAAGCATAGTATGTACAGATGTGTTCCTAGACTTCCAGCTGCATATCTATGGATTTGGACGGTGTACAAATGATTGAAAAGTGCCGTGGATTGTACTACTACTTTATTAATGTGTGTTAAGAGAAAAAAATTGACTAGAGCATTAATGCGAGAGCTATGTTACGGTGTCGCGGACCTATGAGGATTCGAGTGCGCGCAAGAAGCGGTATAAGTAGCACTGATTTTCAATTCTGTATATTTCGTAAACGAGGAAAAAGCGAAACGAACGACTACTACCACATTCCTTAACGAACGAAAATTAGCTTAAATATACATTTTCATTAAATTTACGCTACACGACATTAGACGGCTCCCTTGTAAGTACACTCATTCTAGTTTTGCATAAAGAAAATAATCCTATTCGTGAATCTCTACAATCTTTATCTGGTTTTAAAGAAACCTAGTTTCAAAAGACAAATGTGATGTTAGTTTCATTTTAATTCTCCATAATGTGGGTAACGGAAATGAAATAACAGACCAGGAATACTGAACAGATGGACGAAATATGTAGAAGAGTTATATGAGGCGGGGAATCGTCCAGGTGACTTGACTATAGAAGCAGCCGTATCAGAAGATGAAAAAGGATTTTCTAGTTTAAGGGTAGACGTTGGAATAGCGCTTAAGAAAATGAGAAATGGGAAAGCAACAGGAGTTGATGGAATCCTCATTGAATAGTGAAATTCTTGGGTGAAGACAATAAGGAAATTCTATCATTATGTAACGAAATATGAGAAAGCCGACTGGCCTGAAGGTTTTACGAAGACAGTGTTACTTCCAATACCGAATAAACATAATGCCAAGAAATGTAACGAGTTCAGGACTAGGCCTATCAGCCTGATATCACACTCGGCGAAGATTATTCTGCGAATACTGAATCGACGTTTATATTCTAAGATGGAAGAACAGTTGGAAGAAGAGCAGTTTGGCTTCAGAAAGGGAAAAGGTACGAGAGATGCAATTGGACTGCTACGAACAATCGGCGAAAGATACCTAGAGAAGAATAAAGAAGTGTATGTGGTGTTTGTGGACCTAGAAAAGGCGTTTGACAGAGTGGATTGGAATAAACTGATGGGGATCCTGAAGAAAATAGGTGTGGATTGGATCCTGAAGAAAATAGGTGTGGATTGGATCCTGAAGAAAATAGGTGTGGATTGGATCCTGAAGAAAATAGGTGTGGATTGGATCCTGAAGAAAATAGGTGTGGATTGGAAAGAGAGGAGGCTGTTCAGTAACCTTCATCTGAAACAACGAGTCAAAGTCAGAATAGGAGAAGAAATGTCAGAAGGAAGTGAAACAGGGAGAGGAGTACGACAAGGATGCTCTTTATCATCTACCCTGTTCAATATCTACTTGGAGGATTTAGTGATGAACTGTTTTCAGAGCATGGGAGAAGTGATACTAGGAGGAAGAAGAATAAGTTGTAGGCTATAAGATTTGCTGAAGATATGGATTTGCTAGCATAAAAGGAGACGATACTAAGGGATATACTACTAGAGCTAAATGACAGCTGTGAGCAGTATGGGATGAAGATAAATGCAAATAAGACGAAGACCATGGTATTGGAAGGAAAATAAAGAAGGTAAACTTGAGAATTCTAAATGAGATAATAGGGCAAGTGGACAGCTTCAAATACTTGGGGTATAATATAAGCAGTAACATGAGCTGCTGCTAAGAAGTCAAAAGGAAATAGCAATGGCAAAGGAAGCATTTAATAGAAAAAGGAGTATCTTCTGCGGACCTCTGGAGAAAGAACTAAGGAAGAGATTAGTGAAGTGCTTTGTATGGAGTGTAGCATTGCATGTGGTATAAACATGGACGTTATGACGAAGTGAAGAGAAGCGACTAAAGCATTTGAAATGTGGATATGGAGAAGGATGGAGCGTGTGAAATGGACACACAGAATAAGAAATAAAGTTATGTTGGAAAGATTGGGTGAAGAAAGAATGATGCTGAAACTGATCAGAAAGAGGAAAAGGAATTGGTCACTGGTTGAGAAGAAACTGCCTTCTGAAGGATGCAGTAGAAGGTATGGTGAACGGGAGAAGAGTTCGGGGCAGAAGAAAATACCAGGTGACAGACGACATTAGATATATGAATCATATGAGGAGACAAAAAGGAAGGCAGAAAATAGGAAAGACTGGAGAATGCTGGGTTTGCAATGAAAGACCTCCTTTTGGGAAGAACACTAAGAATGAATTAATTAATGAATGTCGATAATGCATTTTGGTATAGTTTATTTTTCAACTAGTATCGGGTAGAAGAAGATATCAGACAAAATAAGGCAGAAAATAGGAGAGACTGGAGAATGCTGGGTTTGCAATGAAAGACCTCCCCTTGGGCAGAACACTATGAATTCATTAATTAATGAATGTTGATAATGCATTTTGGTATAGTTTTTTTTCAAGAAGTATCAGGTAGAAGAAGATATCAGACAAAAAAAGGCAGAAAATAGGAGAGACTGGAGAATGCTGGGTTTGCAATGAAAGACCTCCTTTTGGGAAGAACACTAAGAATGAATTAATTAATGAATGTCGATAATGCATTTTGGTATAGTTTATTTTTCAACTAGTATCGGGTAGAAGAAGATATCAGACAAAAAAAGACAGAAAATAGGAGAGACTGGAGAATGCTGAGTTTGCAATGAAAGACCTCCCCTTGGGCAGAACACTAATAATGAATTAATTAATGAATGTCGATAATGCATTTTGGTATAGTTTATTTTTCAACAAGTATCGGGTAGAAGAAGATATCAGACAAAAAAAGGCAGAAAATAGGAGAGACTGGAGAATGCTGGGTTTGCAATGAAAGACCTCCCCTTGGGCAGAACACTAATAATGAATTAATTAATGAATGTCGATAATGCATTTTGGTATAGTTTATTTTTCAACAAGTTTCGGGTAGAAGAAGGTATCACATGATAGACAACATTAATGGATCGAATGCGTAGAAGAAGAGGAAGGAAGGCAAGAATGAAGATTGAAGAATGCTGAATATGCTGTGAAGGACCTAACCTTGGGCAGAAAATTATGGATGTATGACTGAACAATAAGTTTTAAACTAAACTGATTTTGTCAATTAATATTTGAGGAGAAAAATTCTCTCCGGCGCCGGAGATCGAACCCGGGTCCTTGCTTCTACGTACCAAGCGCTCTGACCACTGAGCTACGCCGAATTCAATCCACAGCACCGGATCGAACCCCTCTCCTTCAATGTTTCCCTTTGTGGCCTGACTCCAGGTTAGGCATATATGTTGACGTATATGTCCAATGTCAACTACCATTATATTAGAAGCGCACTCAGCTAAGTGACTTGTTTGGCCGGGATTCCGCAGTTAAGTGCATAGTAATCTGTGCACACATATGCACTGCAGCTATGAGAATATTATAGATTTATTAATTTGTCCTACAAATAATATTCTCATAGCTGCAGTGCATATGTCTGTACTGATTACTGTGCACTTAACTGCGGAATCCCGGCCAAACAAGTCACTCAGCTGAGTGCGCTCCTAATATAGGAGAGAGTCGGGTAGTATCGGACATCGGGTAATATCGGACAATGAGTTTCTTTCATCTACCACACTATGATAGTACCTGATTGACATGGTTACGTTTCTGTGATGTCGCATAGACCATGTCATTCAGGTACTCTATATGGTGGTAGATGAAAGAAACGCACTGTCCGATATTACCCGATGTCCGATACTACCTGACTCTCCCCTAATGGTAGTTGACATTGGACATATACGTCAACATATATGCCTAACCTGGAGTCAGGCCACAAAGGGAAACATTGGAGGAGAGGGGTTCGATCCGGTGCTGTGGATTGAATTCGGCGTAGCTCAGTGGTCAGAGCGCTTGGTACGTAGAACCAAGGACCCGGGTTCGATCCTCGGCGCCGGAGCGAATTTTTCTCCTCAAATATTAATTGTCAATATTACAGATATTATTCTGCAGGTCAAATTAATAAATCTATAATGTAAACTCATTTTATTTTTATTAGTCTCTTTGCAGCTTTGGTAATGTAAACTCAGGAATGCGTTTTGAAAGTGAGGTAGATAAATTATTCATTACGTATCCTGGTTACACTGGATCCAATACCTATCGAGAGGAAGGTTGACACCGTGCAGGCGCCATCGCCTGGCCGCTTACAGTCAAGTGTCTAATTTTATCCGTCCGTCCTGAAACGATTTTCCGTCGGTTGCGTACCGTGCGAAATGATGCGTCCCCTCGCCCTAACTTCTCATCCGCCTGTTCCCACACGCTAACGAGATTTTCGCTCTCGTTCGTCGATGTGTGGCTACAGGGCTAGAAGTAACGCAATCTTGTGTCTACCAGCAAGGCAAGTCAAATCCCATCCACTCAATACTGTGAGTGGGGCAAGTTTTCTACTGTCGATTAATGCATTATTCATTCGCGTTAGAGTTGGGAACATTGCTCCTAGATGGACGAGAAGGCACTTTTCCTTCTTTCCCTTCAAATATTTTCAACCCCGTGACCAAAAAAGTCTAATCTTATCTCTGCCAGCCTCTATAAATTTTTACATCTTTCTTGAATTCTCATTTCAGATTGTTCACGTATCTGAGCAAGATATTTGGCTGGGATATCCTCCCTCTTCAGCCAATGATTCTTTCATGGATACACATTTCTCGCATTCGCTAAATCTCCATTTTCTAGCAACCCTCCAAAAGTGAGACTCAACTATTTATGCACTTTATGATAGAACTTCTATCTGTACCAAAGAATGACGTTTATTTCTATCCTAAGATGTACTGTACCAAGTGTTTATTGGGTTGACGAGTTTCTGAACCAGGTAACGTCAAATTATTCTATGGGCTCTAAAATGTTTACTTTCTAATTTAGTTTCGTCGAAATACGATGTTTTTTGGTTTATTTGTACTACGATGATCACCTGAAGAGGATTTTGATGAGAATAACCCAAAATTCTGAAAAAAAAAATTATCCATATATACTGTACTTAGGTCTACTTACTTATAAGTTTTAATGAACCCGGAGTTTCTTTGCGGCCCTCATATAAGCCCGCCAACTTTTCCCTATCCTGAGCAAGATTAATTCAGTCTCTACTATCATATCCCACCTCCCTCAAATCCATTTTAATATTATCCTCCCATCTACGTCTCGGCATCCCAAAAGGTATTTTTCCCTCCGGTTTTCCAAATAATATTTCAGATTGTTCACGTATCATTAGGCCTACCAGATATTTGGTCGGGAAATTCTCCATCTTCTTCCAACGATTCTTTCAGGGATACACATTTCTCGCATTCTCTAAATCTCCATATCGTACTAACCCCCCGAAACTGAGACTCGTCTATTTATGCACTTCATGATAGAACTTCTATCTGTACCGAAGAATGACGTTTATTTCTATCCTAAGATGTACTGTACCAAGTGTTTATTGGATTGACAAGTTTCTGAACCAGGTACAGTGGAATTATTCTATGGGCTCTAAAATGTTTACTTTCTAATTTAGTTTCGTCGAAATACGATGTTTCTTGGTTTAATTGTACTACGATGATCACCTGAACGAGGATTTTGATGAGAATGACCTAAAATTCTGAAAAAAAAAAAAGAATTACCCATATATACTGTACTTAAGTCTACTTACTTATAGCTTCTAAGGAATCCGGAGTTTCTTTGCCGCCCTCATATAAGCCCGCTATCTTTCCCTATCCTGAGCAAGATTAATTCAGTCTCTACTATCATATCTCACCTCCCTCAAATCCATTTTAATATTATCTTCCCATCTACGTCTCGGCATCCCAAAAGGTCTTTTTCCCTCCGATATCCCAAATAATACTCTATATGCATTTCTGGATTCGCCCATACGTGCTACATGCCGTGCCCATCTCAAACATGTGAATTTAATGTTCCTAATTATGTCAGGTGAAGAATACAATGCGTGCAGTTCTGCTTTGTGTAACTTTCTCCATTCTCCTATAACTTGATCCCTTTTGGCCTCAGATATTTTCCTAAGCACCTTATTCTCAAACACCCTTAACCTATGTTCCTCTCTCTAAGTGACAGTCTAAGTTTCACAACCATACAGAACAACCGATAATATAACTGTTTTATGAATTTTAATTTTTAACTTTTTTAAAGCAGACTGGATGACAAAAGCATAAATATTAAAAGTCCTACCTCAAATTAAAAGCTCTCCATTGCAATAGATCACAGTGTACTTCCGAATATTCTGGAATGTGAACTACCGGCGAATGTCGGCGAGGACAATGTTACACATTGAGAAGTTTCTTTCAACATCCGCGATGATAGCACGAGCATACTAGAAGAGGACAGTTCACTGGAAGTTAATTATTCTTCTTGTATGTGCGCTGTTTTAAAACTTTCTCCTGAGAGTACTTTAACGATTGTGCACAAAGTTTAGTATCCTGGATTTTTTCTAACACAATTTCTTTGTTTTGAATGCAGAACGTACAACATCATCTCAGCCGAGAACTTCATCCTCTTTTCTAATTCTCTTTTTCCTTTTTACAACACTTACTAACGAGAAAATCCTTTCAGATTCAGCACTTGAATGGGCTAGTGTCACTACTAATTTTGTGAGTTTACCTATATTGGGAAATTTTAGTTCGTCATTGAAGTATTTAGCTTATATAACAAAAAAATACTCCTTAACATTAAAAAAAAGGCCAAAAATGTCCTCAAATTAAAAAAAATGTACCTAAGAGGTTAAAACAGCGAAAAATTACCAAAAATGAAGTAAAAACTCTACATTTCTGTAACCATCTCCTTGTATCCAGGATTTATATATTTACGAGCGTTGCAAAGGATGTGAAGAAAAAAAATATGACGTCATTAAAATCCGCGCCCAGATGATGACGATGACAATGTAAGCAACTAAACCGACGATAGCGATAATAAGTGTGACTATTACAACAGTGGTAATGGTGATGACTGATGAGTAGAGTCCTACGTTTCGTTACAGTACGATTATTTAGTCCTGGCAGTCGACAGCAATGTGCGCCTTGGTCAGGCGAGTCCATTAAGTTACGCCAAGGGATGTTCAGGGTAGTCTGTTGCCTGCAATCAGAGCGATCGGATGCGGTGTACTTTTGTGTTTCCAGTATAGTTAAGCTATACTGCATTCCTTTACTGACCGCTCGCCCTTATCTCTACTCCGGAACTCTCCCCACTTCTCCTATTACTTCTCCTCTTTCGCGTCGCTGAGCTGTCAGGACTAAATAATCGGTCTATACTTTGAATACAAGTTAGGTGTACATGAATCATACTGTCTAGCTTCGCTTGGTACAGAGAGGAAGCTGCGAGTCAACAGTTCACGATGCAATTCAACAGTCTTCCCGCAAGCTCCTGTACTATGTTTATATATGTTTATTCGTATAGGCCTACCTTTGTATATAAGTCGGTGAACAACAGGAATAGTATCCATATACAAAATATCACTTGGATTTAATAGCTACAGTGACAAAGTTTTTATTTAAAGGCAGCTTATATGCAGTAAAAGATAATTTTTACTAGCGATAGACAAAAACAAAAAAAAAAATCATAAGCCAGCTCCTTTATTTTCAGGAGCTACAACATTTCGTCCACACATGCAATGAGAAAACCATTTAAGCTAAGATAAAGATACATTTACTGAAATAGTCCACACCTGTGGAGTCTGACCGCGAAACCAGGTGGCCCAGGTTCGATTCCCGGTTGGGGCAAGTTACCTGGTTGAGGTTTCTTCTGGGGTTTTCCTCAACCCAATATGTGCAAATGCTGGGTAACTTTCGGTGCTGGACCCTGACTCATTTCACCGGCATTATCACCTAAATAACGAGAGATGTTGATAAAGCGTCGTAAAATAACCTACTAAATATTACTGAAATATACTAAACAATATTAAATATCTATGCAACGTTCTCAGAGACGCTCTGAAGCAATGTAGGACAATATCTTGAGATGCGTAACAATTAATGTAGAAACAATATTAATTTAAATAGCACATTCGAATTTCTCCCTACAATAGCTTTTGTTAACATTTCATATTAATCGTAGTGACATAAAAGAAATCGAAATCTTAAAAAATCTTGGACTCAATAAACAATTCAGCCGCCCGAAATTTGTCTACTCATTATTTTTACAATAATTCAAACCCATCTAGAAATTTTAGCTCTAATTAAAGTTTGGAATTAAATTTAAAAATATAAATGTCAGCACAAACTTAAAATAAAACAAATTATGAGCGCGTGCTTTACCAGTCTCTACATATCAAACTCAATGATTGTAAGCATTTTAATTGTTTAAAATGAAAAATTGCTCTTTCTATCTGAAGAAATAAATTTTCTTCTCTCCTAATGATGTGCTTTCTACCAAATTCTTCTATTGGAGCACTCATTTCCAACTGTCTAACTTTGTTTTGTTTTCGTATGTTCACTGAACAGCAGATCTGAACTAAGTAACATTGGATGCCGTCGATCTATGCTCCATACATACCTCACTGTTGTGGGTTACTTGAAGTCTTTAGGTAACCAAACGCAGGACTTTACTGATGACATACTGCATCTCCCCTATTGATTTCTTTAAGACTTAGTGTAGTGTGTCGCAAGTTATGTTATCGAGAGGAAGTAACAATGCCAATGTAAATAACAAACATAAATATGCATTTTTTCTGCACTCGTTCTCGGTTGCTCATCTTATGGATGTATCGCAGTTTCCGATTCAATGGATTAAAATGGCCTGTGACATTTATCCCAAACAATCTCGCCGCGGACATCAAATTCATTTCGGTAAGATATGATTAATTCAAGCCGGATATAGCTGCATTTTTATTTCCCAATCACGTGCAGTTTGCGTATCGCTGTTCATCGTTCATGGGTTTAGCAGGAATTACAGAGTTCTCATCCGCTAGACGGGAGAATGAATTCCCCGCGGGTAGGGAAGAACCTTTCTGTACTACCACCACCATCCTTACTATTTTTATTATTAGTATTACCACCACTACTAATATCACGACTACTACTGCTGTTATTACCACTACTATCACCAATACTACTGCTACAATAACCACAACCATTACAAGTGCCTCACCATTCTCAATACTACCACCTCGACTATAGCCAACAACAAACACTACTACGTGCTATATCAAGAGGCTTCGAGACTTCGGACCCAATAGAGCAGTTCAGTGGGAAATCCGCATAACGGCGTACTGAGTATAGTGGTAAAGCGTACAGTGGGTGGGGGTACTGTAGAATGAATGCCAACAAATACGCAAAGGAAAACGCTCTGGATTTGAACGGTTCTGACGAATAATTTGGTTCCCATACAAACTGTGTCAGAAACTATTGCACGGTTAGGAAATTCAGAGCAAGAGATGCCGGAAGCCCTCAAATTAATTTAGAAAATGATGCAGAGAATTAATGAGACATCAAGTACACCGGTTATTGAACGTGAAAACAGAAGTGAAAATCAATTTTATGGAAAAATAACGGATATGGAACATTGTGTAACATAAACAGCAAATTAGTGGGCAAGAGTCATCCGAGAATAAAAGACTGCCTCTTAGAGACTGCAATGATGTTAGATTCTTTCGTATTGCTCCTACCACGTCATGCGACGTAGAGCGCAGCTTTTCACAGTACAAACTTTGGCAGATAACCGAAAAAGATTTACTTTTGAGACACTGAGAATGTATCTTGTAGTAGGTATATTGCAATTCGGTAGGCCTACTGTAACTGCACTTCCTAAAGACGACCAATAGAATAAATGAAAAAATTAAAATTGCTACATACTTATTTCCACCATTAACACTGTGTATAATTAAACACAAATGCTTATAAAAGAGAGGAGAATAAATGCTTTTCACATTATTTTAACATTATCATTGTGTAATGTATATTTACTTTCAGAATGTACATATGTATGTTCCCCCATACTACCGTACTCTACTCTAAATAGCAACGTTGTTACCTCAACACATCTCTATCTACCTGCAGCGAGTCAAAAACCTATAGTGCATGCACAGTAAACTTATTGTATCGGGTCCAAATTCTCGAAGCCTGTATATCTATCACAATTACTATTATTAAAGCCCGGATGTTGGGCAAAATATATTTTATTAATAGGCTGACATATGCCAAATATATACAGATTTAAATGCTTTTCGAGGTATTTAGTTTTGATGGGTCAAATTTTCAGTTTCCCTGTTTTGACTATTTATGCTCTTTGTACCAAGTTTATGTATAGTCACTGTTTGTCTCTTAAAAACAAATGAAAGTTTATTTATTTGCTATTTTTAAGTTTTTATAATAGCCAAAATTTTAATTACGTTCTATTTATTCTTCACATATGCGAGTTCAATATTGACTATCCAACAGATATAACCCTTTACATAGCTTAATTATGCAAACGGAATTGCCACTGCACTTAAAATCTCCCCCTGCCACTCAAATCATAGCATTTGGAACTTACTTTACGATATTATCGCTTTGTTCATAAAAGGTTAAGGGCGGCTAAGAGATACTATGTCTCTCTCTGCACTTCAAGACATACAACGAAAGAAAACTGATAATATTACCTCAACTAGTCGTTCTCTTGCGAACTAGATCGCTCATCTTCTGATCATGCGCACTGCCTCATTTCTGGGACTTATAAAGTATCTGTGCGACAAAACATTTTCCTAAGAATGTACATAACAACGAATTTTTATTCATAATACAGTATAGTATGTAATTGACTTTAAAACGTTTGGTTATTGTTCAGTACATACTGTACATTATAATATACAAACACTACTGTAATTATAAAAAAAGAAGCGATCCAGACAACATGGAAGGCCGGATAATCAGAGTACGGATAACACTGGTCACCAATCATTTTGCGCCAGACATAAACTAACAAATTCTTACTAATTTCCACCTCCTGAATTCAAAAATAACAAGAAAAATGTTCCATCAGTTCGAGTTTTCCTGTTGCACAATATAATTAGTTTTCTATACATTTTATTTAAAAAATCACCGTATTTCGTGTGTAACTATTTTGTTTTACAAATATGAAGATCCATTATGTGAAAACAATATTAGTATAAGTTAGTCAACATGTTAAAAGCATATGTAGAAAAGTAAATTATTTTATTGCCCTTTTACGAGTATATTTGGAGGGTATGAAACAGGTTCGCGGTATGAATTCGCTTTAGTTTACCTGATTTTACTTGAGATGCGTATTTCTTTCACTGTGAGCTTTAATGACATTACTGTAATTTATATTTTGCAATAGACCACCCTGTCAGAACCACTTCTAGGAGCGGAAATTGTTTTATTGCCCTTTTCTGTTTCATTTGAAGGGAGAGAAACAGGTTCGCCATATGAAATCGCTTCAGTTTACCAGGAGATTTCCGTGGTGTTAATATTCTGTGTAAGACGCGTATTTCCATAAAGTGTGCTTTAATGATAATATTCAAAATACGAATGGTTTATACTGTATGTGCGGAATTGAAGGTTATAACATTGCTTCTTGGAATGCAATTAGGCTACTCAGAATTTTGCTGCTTTCTGTGCTCGAGATAAGCATTATAAAATAAAACGACAATCACTGAAACCAGGGAATAAAAACATTATGCATCAACCCTTTGTAGCTCAAAGTAAAATAATTTTACCCCCTTTACACATTAAGTTAGCGTTAATGAAGGATTTTGTTAAAGGGATTAAACATAAAATTGAAGCATTTAAACATATCCAGGAAAAATTTCCTGCTACTAGTGATTCAAAAATAAAAGATGGAGTTGTCAATGGGCCACAAATTAGAGAAATAATGAAAGACGTTCACTTCGAATCTTCGTTGGAAGGAAAAGATAGAGTCGCCTGGATTGCATTCAAGGAGGTTATATTAAATTTTCTAGGTAACTGTAGAAGTGAGAACTATGAAGAACTAGTGAAAAATTTACTCTTGGCGTATGAAACTATGGGTTGTAAAATGTCCCTGAAAATTCACTTCCTTCACTCCCATCTTTTTCCCCGAGAATTGTGGCGATTTCAGTGATGAGCATGGTGAGCGCTTTCATCAAGAAATTTCAACTATGGAAAAAAAGAAACCAAGGACAGTAGAGTACCAATATGCCAGCAAACTATTGTTGGACTTTATCTCGTGATGTACCTGATGCTCAGTATAAAATAAAATGCAGAAAAAGAAAGCTGTAATCTTCTGAACACTGAATATTTAATCTTATTTTCATTATTTAAAGCAGTATTTTGAATAGATATAAATTCGAAAATTTCTCGAAAACCGCAACCAACAACTGTTTTTTATCGTCATATTCGTATTCAGGAGGTTCAAATTATATAGAAAACATGTATCACATGCTCAGTGCAAAAAAAAAAAAAGTTAAAATTTGTTACGCAGTGTAATCAGGACTCTATTGTATTTTTATCGACGTACATGTAAACATGTAGCTATTTATTAAGGGGAGACTGTACTTCCAATTCCTCAATTTTGAGTGCATTTTTCTCAGAAGTTATAAAATATACATATGTAGAAAAATAGGGCTTATGTAACATACATTTATGTATACAACCGGTTAAATAAATTTAAAATTCCACTAAGCGGTTGGAAAAAAAATTGTTATTGATAACATTTTTTGCATTAAGAATTACTACAATTTTTTTTTATTTTTGCTGAATATAAAAATAAACTTATTTCTTAACCTACTGTGTTAGATGCCATCACATTGATATTGTATATTATTTTGACCCTTCTGGGTTAAATACGTTGTGAGGAAAGTACACCAGTGTCACAAACATAAGAAAGTGCAGAGAAATGGTGTCAAAGTTTCCATATCATGTAATGTTAAATTCTTCAATTTTGGAAGCACTTTTCTCAGAAGTGATAAAAAATACAAATGTAGGAAAAATAGGGCATATACAAAATAATTTTCTTATGTATAGAAATAGCTAAATAAATTTAAAATTCCACTGAGCGGTTGGCAAAGAATAAAAAACATTGATAAGATTTTTTGCATTAAAAATTACTGCAATATTTTTGCTGAAGATAGGGCTAAAAGCTGACAATTAGAAGAATAAAATTATATTACAGTAGAACCCCGATTATCCGTCACTCTATTAACCGATCGGCGGATTATCCAACTGTATTTGTCGCTCTTTTTTTTTTCTTCAAAAATAAATAACTTGTATGAAGATCTGTTTTGTACATCATATTAGTAGGTTCTACATATATATTCTTGCTAGAGAGTGTTGTTATAAGCCTTTATTGTTACACAGCATTGTCTACTGTTCGAATTGCCGGTCTATAATATAACTTGTATATAAAATGTCTTCCACGGATGTTGACAGAAAACGTGTTGTGCTAAGTATCCAAAAAAATGGAAATAATTTAATGGTTTGAGAAAGAGAAACTGTGGCTCATCTCGCATCAGAATATGAGACTATAGTTACAACTGGGCGATTTAATAAAAAAAACAAGGATAAAGTGTAAAAAGTTACGTAAATCTACAATATAAGACCTGCTTTATTCCTATCTTTCCTGAGACGGTCATTACAAAGAGCTTCCTTATCCCTTAAAAACCCGTCGTTGACAACCAGACTTAGTGAACTTCTGATCCATTACAAGACCATGGAGGAAATTACGAAATCTTTCATAGTACGGATTATCCGATTCTTTCGATTAACCGTTCAGTCCATCCCCTTTATTACCACGGATAATACAGGGTCTACTGTATTATTTTACACATATTAAACTACTGAAAAACGATAAAAACCAAAATTTCATTTTTTTTTGTCAAAATTCGGTTTACAGACTCCCCTTAAGCTTTATAACTACACCAGAATAAATAAATAAATAAATACATAAATAAATAAATAAATAAAACTCCTGACCTAGACAAAATACCCAGTGTTACAGTTTCACTGTAGTCGTTACACAAACTACCGCCGCGCAGGCTCCAGATCAACAAAATCAGAAAACTCATCCTTTTGAGTCCTTTTTAAAGTGGCACAGCACTATATGAGTATGATGAGGGTCATATTTGTTCATCAGTCATTATGATTGTATGAGTAATGTCTTCGCTCTGAACGTAATATTCACAGCAACATTTAGACTGGCGCCGTTCCTGAGATGAAGAGGCAGTGAAGACAAAAGACGATAGCAATGAAGCAGTAATTAATCTCCACGAATTCTCTCCTTGTTAGAGGATGAAGTCTTCTCTACAATTAATTCGAAAATTTCGCACTTCTTGTGCTAGCTCTGAGCGTGATGCAGACTTGGAACTAATTGCGATTAAGCTGAGCACAAAAAGGTGGCAGACTCATTAGAACGCGTCTTATGATATATTCCAGTTATTATTGTCGCAAGCGGTATATATACGTATCTTCCTACACAGTAGGCCTAAGGTGATTATTGTAAGAAATTGGAAACTTAAAATTATGCTCTTTGTGGTGTTGCATGTAAAGATCATTCTGTCTGATTATTAATTTATATTACATGTGTTCTTTTTCTCTTTTTCTCGTTCTTATTATTATTATTATTATTATTATTATTATTATTATTATTTATTTTATTTTTTTTTTTTTTTTGCTCTTGTGTGTTATTTATCGGTTTGAATTAAGTTACTTACTGTACTTAGTAAACTGTTTTTGTAAATTTTATGTTATATTATTGGCTAAGACCACACCGTGCAAGAGCTTGGGTAGAAACGGTAGTGGCTAGAAACATTTTTGTTTTATTAATTTAATTTATACTCACTTTGCTAGCTAACAAGCAAACGGATAAAAAAGTTAACATTTTTCTTCCACCATGTTAATTATGTCAAAAGAAGTCTTTATACAAATTTTGGTCACTCGACAGCATTTACGAGGCCGTCCAGAAAGTGATTTTCCCTGGGGCCGTTTATAGAAAAAAGCACAATTGCATAGAAATATTTATTGAAACAGATACAGCAATTGTTCCGCTATTTGTCAATATATCCCCCACTGGAATTGAGACATTTGTCATACCATAGGATCAATTTTTGTGTCGTAGTAGTCAGCCGCCTCAGATCGGAACCAGCGTTTGACTGCGTCTGCACCTCTCTCTGTCGATCCCATGATATGAGAAATGTCTCGATTCCGATGGAAAATATGTTGAAAAACAGCTCAACAATTGCTGTGTCCGTTCCAATAAATTTGTCCACGAAATTGCGTTTTATTTTTCTGTTAGCGGCCCCTGGCGAACTTATTTTTTACGGCCTCGTAATTGCGGTCGAGTGGCCAAAATTTGTATAAGCACTTCTTTGGACATTATTAACATGGTGGAAGAAAAAAATTAACTTTTTTTATCTGCCCCCATCAGAACGTTTACTTGTGTGTAAAAAATAAATAACAAATATAATAAATAATTTGATTTGTACGAAGTTTGCTTCTGTAAGAAATAGGGCCTAACTTCTTAAAAATCAAGTTTCAATTGTGCATATTTTTCTTCGCTTTCATAAGTAATAAAGTTTCATTTTAACTTCACATGATTTGTTTTATGACATTGAATACATTTTAATAATTTTCCACAGTTCTCAAGGTCAGCTGCAGAGTATGGGGAACATAATAAACCACTATTTCCGAATTCAGCATGTTTTTCTAATAGATCTATGCAAACGATAGTAAATATCAGTACCTTAAAAACAATATACTGTACTTTGCATACATTCACTCGGTAATGAGTTTTGGAATAATATTCTGGGGAAATTCCATAGATAGTAACAGTATTTTCCTACTACAAAAAAGAGTAATTAGAATAACAGTTCGTGCCAAATCTAGCGAATCGTGTAGGACTCATTTCAAGAAACTACAAATAATGCCCATTGGCTTGTCAGTATATTTTTTCATTAATAATCTTCCTCGTATGTAATCGTGAAAACTTTGTAACTAATTCAACAGTTCATAGCATAAGTAAGTGTCAAAGAAATGACTTTCATACTCCATCGGTAAGTCTATCATGCTATCAAAAAGGAGTAAAAGCAGTAAAAAAAAATTAATAGCTTTCGATATAAAAAATGAAACTGAAAACATAAGAATATTTAGGGCCAAATTAAAGAAGTACCTAATTTGTCACACCTTCTATTCTGTAGGTGAATTCATAACGTTCAACAACGCTTCATGAAATTGATACTAAAACTTTGTGTTATACTAGTAGACTATATTGTAAACCTTTTCTGTATATATTTCAACTAGACTGTGACTACAAATTAAAACTTGATAGTAGTATTAAGTTTTCGACTTGTTCCATGTTCTAGCTGTAAAGCAATCAATGCATGAATACCACGGAATGTTAATAAATACAATAAAATACCATACAATATTGTCTTCCGAAGAGTCTTATTTTCGAAATCAGACTATTCCAAATGGTCTTCATTCCGAATGCGTTATTTCCCATACAGCAATATGTCCGAAACCAAAATATTTTTTATTCCGAACTGGAAATCTCTACATTCGTACAAAGCAGGCCTGCAGAACCCGTAAGTAGGGGAAATGTGACGTCAGCCTCACTCAACTTCTATTGAGGATGATCGACTTCCGCTTAGAGTTCGCATTCTCTGCCTGTGGCGGCATGTAATTTTCGAAAAGGATTGTAATAAAGTCGTTGTATTTATATAATGTGTTATCTCGTTTCAAGGTTTACAATTATGCTAGATTTCCTGTCGGTAGTTACTTTGAGATTTCTTTGCACCTAACTTGCTTTAGATTTTCGAAAACTTTCCTCCTATCACTACCTACGGAAACATAAATTTATAGCATTTAAGTAATGAACTTTGAAAGTCACTATTAATTTCAATTCAAAATGAACACAACGAATGACCCCCTTAATTTAACAGTATATAAATAAATAATCAATATACAGTTCGTAATAATGAACTTACCCGAAAGTTTGTGTATTCCATAATTCTTAATATGTGCTTTGTTGAAATGTGGTTTAATATTGAAATGACGAATAGAAATAAATTGGATGGGACACAGTAAACAAGCAATTCTTTCGTCTTTAACAACAAAATAATCATATTCCCATTTCCTTTGGAAGTATTATTTTTTCACGGGTTTAAATTTTGCCATGTTCCAGTTCTCTTTAAACTGCAGCACGCGTATTGCGTATATATATATATATATATATATATATATATATATATATATATATATATATATATATATACTTATTTAGCTGAAGTGCGTTACAATGTTGAATGACAGCATTGACATCCGGTCATATAGCTGTCATTCATTTATCAACGTACAATTTATTTATCGTCCTATTACTAGTAAACCCAGTTAAGAGCAGTAAAGCAAGTTTTGTAAAACCAAAGGAATTAAAACTTTACTAATGCACGAAAAATCATAATAAATTCTTCAAATAAAGTAAATGGTTTGTTGCCTGCATGCAACATTTCGGATTTATTTCATTTTAGTAGAATACAGAGCACGGAAAGACAATTCGGGGACTGTATTTAACTTATTTTACACAAAAAGTGGACTTAATCGGCTTTACTTTAAAAGGACATAGGTACACATATGCACATATACAGAGTGATTTATATAGAACTGACACATTTCTTTCATTAATTGTTTCAAAACGAATTGTGCTAGCGACAACTTATTATACCTAAAATGTAGAGGAATTTTGGGAGATTATTTACCTCTATAGCAAATGTTGAAAATGTCCTCCATCCTGCATAAGGCACAACTCAACACGTCGTTCCATGTTACTGGCCACTCGTTGGAGGACTCTGTGGTTAGCTTGAATCTCCTGTGTGATGTTGTGCTTCAGATCGTCCAATGTCTGGGGACGTGTGGCGTAAACCCTGTCTTTCAAGTAACCGCATAGAAAGAAGTCCGGCGTTGTCAAATCCGGAGATCTCGGTGGCCACAGGTTCCTGGAAATTATTCAGTTGTCACATAACCGGATAAATGGAACCATGCTTCATCTGTGAACCATGTGATGGACAATATGGCAGGATTTTGCACAATGAACGTCTGAAACCAACGACAATAATTCAATCTTTTATCCTTATCTGGTTCCTGTAGCTGATGAACAACAGTAACCCTATATGGCTTTAGGCTCTCTGACACATTGAGTAGGTGTACCCTGTTTCCTGCGACAAACGTCTTAATGATTTTTTGGGTGACTGCTCCAGTCGTGCTCTTACGTCAACAACAACCGTGGGAAGCCTAGATGAACGATGCTTGCCCTTTTCACTCACCAGAGATCCAGTTGTTTCCAATTTGTTTACCAATCCCAGTATTGTGTTTCTTTTGGGAGGATTGCGAACACCAAATTCTCTCTGGAATGCCTTTGAGTAGCTGTGGCCACCGAGATCTCCGGATTTGACAACGCCGGACTTCTTTCTATGGGGTTACTTAAAAAGTTTAAAATTAATTTTACATGTCTTTTAACTTATTTATTTCCCTCATTTATTTTTCTCTTACTTTCTAAAGGTATGTTCCTAAGGAATTTATTATTTGTTCATTTGTAATTCTTGATAGCGTATTGTATACCTGCCGCCGGGAGAATGAATGATGATGCAGCCGACCGTAACTTGAACGCCATGACCGCACTGGTAGAAAAGGTGGGTGGGGTAAGGAGGGGTAGTAAAGCAGTCGCTCTGAGGAGCTACAGTTCTGCAGGTCTGGTATAAACAAAGTTTACTGATTTAATTGTTTTCGTTACTTACTATCAAATTTCTTCAAAATTCGACTTTAATTCTTCCAAAATTTTCAGTAGTTCAGCACTTACAATGCAGGCGGGACCAAAAATAATCCCAGAAATCAAAGGAGGAAAGATGCTGTTGTTGGAAGGATACGCATATTATAAGAGCAAAAACGGATTCGCGGGGAAGGATTATTGGGAATGTAGAAGGTTCGCGTAAAAGAGTGTGCTTCTCCAGTAGTCACTGCTACCGCTGGACATAACCGAAGAAGTGGCTTCGCCTACATAAATCCGATCGCAACATCGTCCTACAATATCCCACTTACAAGAAAGAAAGTCGCCTCTTTGAATATTTGCGAGCTTTAGGGTATCAGTTTAATCCGTAAATTACTTTGTTAGAATGTACATAATAAAATGTATTATTAAGGGAAGGTTGCCTATATCGTACCGCTTTTCAGTCTTTCTTTAGTTATTTTGGAATGGGAAGGAATTTTAATTGGATATATTGTTAGACTTATTGGAGATCATCAGTGTGGTTTTAGTCGTAATAGATCAACTATTGACCAGATATTCTGTATTCGACAGATAATGGAGAAAAAATGGGAGTATAATGGTACAGTGCATCAGTTATTCATAGATTTCAAAAAGGCATATGACTCGGTTAAGAGAGAAATTTTATATGATATTCTTATTTCATTTGGTATTCCCAAGAAACTAGTTCGATTAATTAAAATATGTCTCAGTGAAACGTACAGCAGAGTTCGTATAGGTCAGTTTCCGTCAGATGCGTTTCCAATTCACTGTGGGCTAAAGCAGGGAGATGCACTATCACCTTTACTTTTTACCTTTGCTCTGGAGTATGCCATTAGGAAAGTCCAGGATAACAGAGAGGGTTTGGAATTGAACGGGTTACATCAGCTGCTTGTCTATGCGGATGACATGAATATGTTAGGAGAAAATCCACAAACGATTTGGGGAAAAAACGGGAATTTTACTGGAAGCAAATAAAGAGATAGGTTTGGAAGTAAATCCCGAAAAGACAAAGTATATGATTATGTGTCGTGACGACAGTATTGTACGAAATGAAAATATATAAATTGGAAATTTATCTTTTGAAGAGGTGGAGAAGTTTGAATATGTGAGAGCAACAGTAACAAATATAAATGATATTATGTCTCGTAACGACAGTATTGTACGAAATGAAAATATATAAATTGGAAATTTATCTTTTGAAGAGGTGGAGAAGTTTGAATATGTGGGAGCAACAGTAACAAATATAAATGATACTCGGGAGGAAATTAAACACAGAATAAATATAGGAAATGCCTGTTATTATTCGGTTGAGAGACTTTTATCATCCAGTCTGCTGTCGAAAAATCTGAAAGTTAGAATTTATAAAACAGTTATAATTATTACCGGTTGTTCTGTATGGTTGTGAAACTTGGACTCTCACTTTGAGAGAGGAACAGAGATTAAGGGTGTTTGAGAATAAGGTGCTTAGGAAAATATTTGGGGCTAAGAGGGATGAAGTTACAGGGGAATGGAGAAAGTTACACAACACAGAACTGCACGCATTGTATTCTACACCTGACATAATTAGGAACATTAAAGCCAGACGTTTGAGATGGGCAGGGCATGTAGCACGTATGGGCGAATCCAGAAATGCATATAGAGTGTTAGTTGAGAGGCCAGAGGGAAAAAGACCTTTAGGGAGGCCGAGACGTAGATGGGAAGATAATATAAAAATGGATTTAAGGGAGGATATGATGATGGAGAATGGATTAATCTTGCTCAGGATAGGGACCAATGGCGGGCTTATCCGAGGGCGGCAATGAACCTCCGGGTTTCGTAAAAGCCAGTAAGTAAGTAAGTATATTGTTAGACATTGAGACAGTACCTTGGGACACAAAATAAAATTTTTAGAGAATTTTTAATTAATTATGAACTGTTTTTAAAAGGCATTATTTAAAACTCTGGAAGTGGTGCGATTTATGAGCCTACTTTCCTAAATCGTACCTAGAGGTTGTTTACATCGTACCCTTTCGTAAAATATATAATTTTCAAAATAAGAACTATATAAAAATAACATAATTCATATTATGTTGTTGTCATTTAATATTTCATTTTATTAATATAAATGAGGAACTAAGATGTTTTAAGATACAAACATTTTTGTAATATATAAATCTTAAATATTTTCAAGATCTAGTAAAACGAAAATACGAAGGGTCACTCAAGATTAAATGCTTTTTAACACAAATGAACGATACCTACTTATCAGATTCTGTCGTTACACATGTCACAGACGAAATGAGAACGTTCTTGGGCCGTAGAAACTCTTGCACATGTCTCATGCACCCATTGATTGCACAAGAGCAAGGAATCATATCTTCAATTACAGCTTCTTCACAAATAAAACAAAATTAGTACTCTTCTTTTACATCTACAAGAATCATATTAGAACTTTTTTCGTTCTTTCTGACAGCTGATTTCCTTTTTCTGTTTGTTTCTTTAAAGTTCCTCCTTGCGGTTTCTTCTGCTGCAATTGATTCTAATAGGGACTTGAAGTTAGCACAACAGCTTGCTGAGCACCTTTTCTCGTTCTCGTTTGAACTGAAGTCTTTGGTTTAGGGAGAAACATGTTCCTTCAACGTTAAATATGTGCAAAGCGCCTATGAAGTTCTCGTCGACTACTTTCTCCAAACGATAAAAATAAACCTTTAACATTAACATTTAAATTGTAACCACCTGGTAGGTCTATATTAAGCATGAAAAGTGTTACAATTCATGTTGAAAAATAGTCAGTTAAGCCTCTTGTTAATAACATATATCAAAATATAATTAATTATTTATTCCGTCTTATGGCTTAAACATTGATTACATACAAAAGAAAACACTGATGTGTTACATCTTATTTAGTCTTAATACTAACGTTTTCGCCCTATGTAGGGCATCTTCAGGTACGAGATATAACAGATATCATCTAAAATCAATTACAAAAACTTTGCTTTACATTTGGAAATGACATAACTAGAGTAAAATATGGCATAGTGGCAATATTAATCATCCAAAACAACATCAAGAAGATCATGTCAAATATTAAAAACAAATTAAAACGACGTAAGTTAGCATAGCTATGAAGTAATACTGAATACGTAATGTTGGCGTACAAAGTAGATCTCAATACATTGGTGTCCTAAATATATTGTACTGTTGCCAATAACTTGTTGGAAGTGAATAGAGAAGCATACAGAGAGTAGAAATCAATGTGCTGATCATAGTAAAATCAATAAATTACTAGAAATATAAACAAATTACTAGAAATATAAAAAAACTGATATTACTAAAGGTAGAGTCGTAATAACAGGTTTTTTTTTTTATATTTTTAGTAATTTATTGATTTTACTATGATGAGCACATTGATTTCTACTCTCTGCATGCTTCTCTATTCACTTTCAACAAGTTATTGGCAACAGTACAATATATTTAGGACACCAATGTATTGAGATCTACTTTCTATCCCAACATCACGTATTCAGTATTACTTCATAGCTATGCAAACTTACGTCGTTTTAATTTGTTTTCAATACTTGACATGATCTTTTTAATGTTGTTTTGGATGATTATTATTGTCACTATGTCATATTTTTACTCTAGTTATGTCATTTCCAAATGTCAAGCAAAGATTTTGTAATTGATTTTAGATGATATCTGTTATATCTCGTACCTGAAGATACCCTACATAGGGCGAAAACGTTAGTATTAAGACTAAATAAGATGTAACACATCAGTGTTTTCTTTTATATGTAATCAATGCTTAAGCCATAAGACGGAATAAATAATTAATTATATTTTGATTTATGTTATGAAAAGTTTTGTTTATTTAACTTTTATAATAACTGAGATACAAAAAAATTAATTTCACTACATTTTTACAGTCCAATGGTGTACCTTCCCCCTTTAAAATTATATAACTTTGAATAAAATTCCAGTTCTTTCAGAAAGTACCTGCTGATAATTTACCTCGATTTGTTTGAGGTCCGGAATTCTTCATTAGAATAGGCCACTGAAACTGAATTCTCCAGATTCTGTAAACTGATTTAACATTGCTGTACGGCTGATTTGTTCGACCTGATAAGCCTAGTCTGAAGTTTTTAGCGCAACTGTGAAGTTATTCAAAACGTTCATGGATTATATATGTTCAAGTTACGTTTAAAACTTTAGGTCTCAACAATATTTACGCTGATTTTGTTCTGTATTGATTTTAAAAGCCAGCCGTTTACAAGTAGCGAATTCCATTGGGCAATAATTTAATTCCTATTTGTTTTGCGTAGGCATGATGGGGTTCAGTTCAATGAGTTTTATTTCAGCTATCAACAAAATGTAGGCTCGTTTCATTTGTTCCGCTTCCTGCATGTTTGTTCTCTAGTTCATCAAACGCTATATATACAAACATTATATATTTTTCAATTTATTTTAACCATGTTATCCGTGATCACTATTCCAGGATAAAACATGGCCTCCTGTTGTCGGAAACCCCGCAACATTTATTTTTCTTTCATAATCAATTCTATCACACGTTTCAACTAGTTCGGGAAGCATTCATATAACAAACGTTCTAAAACAGGGGCAACCAACATGTCGATCGCAATTTACCTGTAGGTCGAGAGAACAGATTTAGTAGATTCTAACATTATTTTCTAAGGGGTTATATATTTTACGGAAATTGTAACAATTAGCAATAGAAGGGATAAAGATAACTTCCTTAATATGAAAAGAGGCAGTTTCTTATTTCGTACAGAATTCCAATAGGCTATACCTACGTAAGTTGATGGGGTTCTGGCTGTAAGGGAATTAAATACTGATTTCCCGGCTCGGTTCCAAATTTTGTCAAATCACTGCATCGCCCATCAGCAATCTCTGTGTGGAAATTGTTCAACAAGAATAAAAAAACAATTAAAATACAAACGATTAGGGAAAAGACGGAAATTTTATTTGAAACAAGTAAGGAGATAGGTTTGGAAATAAACCCCGAAAAAGCTAAGCATTTGTATTTATTTTGCTAATAATTGTAACATAAAATATAATATAAACAGATAAAAGTTTAACTTACCCCTGAAAGAGTAGAACTCGTGCTCAGAGGCGGATTCCTGAATTAAAATTAAGAAGCATATAATACAATTTGTCTTATGTCTACTACACAATTGGAATATAGGGGAAAGTAGCCTAAATCGTACCACTATAAATAGTGAGGAAAGTATTGCATGCAGGGACCATCTGGGGAATTTTCCATGAAATACAAATAGAAACTGATACTCGTTCAGTTTTTCGCCGTTCAACCAAGACAATAACTGTATGAAATCGTGTTTAATAATAAGTTCTGATTTCTCATATAAGATTTTGTTACCCTTTCGTAAGCTTTTATTGAAATAATGAATTAGTTTAATGAATGTGTTTTATTACACCTAGTATATTAGTTTGTTTGCATTATTTAAATGATAAAAATGGTCACTGTGACAGCTTTGTTTAGGTCATAATCTGAATAGTTTGCTTTGAGTGCTAGTTTCCTAAATCGTACCTTTAAAAGGTTGCTCATATCATACCAGTACGATTTAGGCAACGTGAACAAATAACGTTAGGTGCATAATATTTTCAAATTCCAGAATAAGTAATGACCAAACGAGAATACGGAAAATCGAAACCAAGTGCTTTACTTAAGGCAGTGGATGAATTTATATCCGGAGCAGTGGGAGTGGATGAATGCTGCCCTAAGTACAAAATCCCAAAATCGATTTTCAAGCAATATTTGATGGGCAAAATGAAGAGAGGTGTGGATCACCCTGCAAATGGATCGGCCAACGGAAGGAATACAGCTGTTTCACGGGAAATAGAAGAGGAATTGGTCTAACATATTCTGATTTTTGAAGAATATCTTTCTCATCTTACTACAAAAGACGTTAGGAAGTTTGCCTTCGATGTGTTAGAAGCAAACCCACATATTCCAAATCTGTTCAATAAATAATAATAATAATAATAATAATAATAATAATGATTTATTTTAGCTGGCAGAGTTAAGGCCGTAAGGCCTTCTCTTCCACTCAACCAGCAAAAAGTGTATATACATATGCATGAACTTACAAAGAATCCAACAATTTGATTTAGATGAGAGTTACATGTATACAAAAGTTATTTACAAATTAAACAACAAAATACTATGAACTATTAATTAAACACTGAAATAAACTGTGTAGCAGAATTAAACTAAAATACATAGAATGTTAATATATTTCAAATAATATTAGGTAATAGAAAGAGATTATTACGAGACAATTAAAATACAGCACAATCAGGATGATGTCTAAAGAAAAAAGTAACAATGTAGTCAGTGATAGTTTAAATCAGTATGATTGGAGTGAAATGCTAATAAGGTTATCTTTTAAGCTGTTCTTAAAGGTGTTTGTTGTCTTGCAGCCCCTAATACTTTGTGACAAGGAATTCCATTGACGCGAGGTAGATATTGTAAAAGATGATGAATAACAAGATGTTCTATGAAGAGGTATACTTAGCGTGCCACAGATAAGTGATGTGGTATTTACGTAGTGGTTAGAGTATAGATAAGAGAAACGAGACGAAAGGTAATTTGGTGTTGAAGTGTGCAGAATTCGAAAGAGTAAAGACAAAGAGTGTAAAGTTCTACGTTCTTTAAGTCGGAGCCACGAGAGACTTGCGAAGGACGGTGATATGTGATCATACCGTCGGATGTTGCACACGTATCTGACGCACATATTCTGAGCTCGCTGTAACTTGACTGACAATTCAGAACTTAGGTCACTTAACAAAACGTCACAATAATCGAAGTGCGGCGTTGCTAGGGTTTGCACTAGGGTAAGTTTTAGTTGCTGGGGCAAGAAGTTTCTCAAGCGACTCAAACAGTGAATGGAGGAACAGATTTTTTTTATCGTTTCTTTAACTTGAAAATTCCAACTTAGATTATTATCAAAAAAGAAGCCAAGATTTTTTACGACAGATGAATAAGGGATTAGCGACTGGCGAGAAAGAAGTGCTATTATGAGTTCATCAAGAGGCATTCAAATTTAAGTTTGCGGCAACTGGAAACTGTATCTGAATCGTCCCAAAGGGTTTAATCAAGTTAATGTTAAAGGGTCTTTTTATCGTTTGCAGAAGGTAGTCGACGAGTGCTTCATAGACGCTTTGTACATATTTAACGTTGACGGAACGGGTTTCTCCTTAACCAAAGATTTCAGCTCAAAGGAGAACGAGAAAAAGTGCTCAGTAAGCTATTGTGCTATCTGCAAGTCCCTATAAGAATCAATTGCAGCACAAGAAACCGAAAGGAACAACTTCAAGGAAACAAATAAAAAAAAAGCAAATCAGCCATCAAAAAGAACGAAAAAATCATCTAAAATTATTGATTTTGATGTAAAAGAAGAGGACTGGTTTTATTTTATCCGTGAAGAAGCTGTCATTGAGGATATGATTCCTTGCTGTGTGCAATCAATGGGTGCATGAGACGTGCAGGAGTTTCTAAGACACAAGAACGTTCTCATTTAGCCTGTGACATGTGTAACGACAGAATATGAGAAGTAGGTATGTTTCGTTTGTGTTAAATATGATTTAATCTTGAGTGACCCTTCGTGTTTTCGTTTTATTATATCTTGGTAATAGCCTATTTAATATTTATATATTACAAAAATCTTTGTATTTTCAAAAATCTTTGTTTCTCATTTGTATTAATAAAATGTCTTAGTAAATGACAATAATATAATAAAATAAGTTATTTTTTTTGTAGTTCTTATTTTGAAAATTGTGTATTTTACAAATGGGTACGATTTAAACAATCTCTAGGTACGATTTAGGAAACTAGGCGCGCAAATCGTACCACTTGCAGAGTTTTAAATAATGTCTTTTAAAGCAAATGATAACTATTTAAAAATTCTGAAAAAAATATATATATTTTGTGTCCCAAGGTCCTGTCTCAATGTTTAACAGTAGATCCAATTAAAATTCCTTCCCATTTAGAAATAACTAAAGAAAAACTGAAAAGTGGTACGATATAGGCAACCTTCCCTATAAATCTAAATTTACAATTTCTCATTATTTATCAAATCCGTATATAAATTTTTAAATTTAATAATAGGACTATTAGAATTGAGAAGATTAGGATATTTAACTATAAATTTGTTATATATTCTTGGGCCTAAATTACTACTATGAGTCCACACCTGTGGAGTAACGGTTAGCGCGTCTGGCCGCGAAATCAGGTGGCCCGGGTTCGATTCCCGGTCGGGGCAAGTTACCTGGTTGAGGTTTTTTCCGGGGTTTTCCCTCGACTCAATATAAGCAAATATTGGGTAACTTTCGGTGTTGGACCCCGGACTCATTTCACCGGCATTATCACCTTCATCTCATTCAGACGCTAAATAACGAGAGATGTTGATAAAGCGTAGTAAAATAACCCACTAAAATAAAAATACTACTATGATTAAATACTGTAGCAGTGTTGAATTTTGTTTCAAACAATCTTAAAGAATTCATACCTTTTGTTTCATAACTATGAAAGTACAATTCAGAATTATTTCGATTTTTATGTAGGAATTTTATTAATACAATATAATAAATTTGTCTTATTTTAAGAACATTAAAGTATACAAACAATTTTCGAAATGGAAAATCAATAGGTTTATGAAGACATATTTTAATTATTTTCTTCTTTAATAAATAAATTGGATTAAAATTGGTTTTAAATAAACTTTGAATAAGCTAAATAATCTAACCTAAGTATACGATTATGTCTTGTGATCAGAACATAGTACGAAATGGATATATAAAAACTGGAAATTTATTCTTTGAAGAGGTGGAAAAATTCAAATACCTTGGAGCAAGAGCAACAAATATAAATGAAACTCCGAAGGAAATTCAACGTAGAATTAATATGGGAAATGCCTGCTATTATTCAGTTGAGAAGCTTTTGTTATCTATTCTCCTTTAAAAAAAATGATAGTTATAATTTGTACTAGGGTATTCGAAAAGTAATTGCAACATAGTTACTGTTTCACACCAAATTTATTTAGGATACTTCTGACATTACATACTTCAAAATATAGTCTCCTATAATGTCAACAATACGTTACTAAATTCTTGGAAGACTGCGGACACCATCTGTAGCAGCATTTCTGGATATCTCTCACTCATTGATATAAAGTTCTTCGGAGTTCAATGATGTGGTCTCATGGTAGCGTCATCGCTCCCGAACACAGCGGCCAGGGGATCGATTCCTCGCTTGTGACGAGTTACCTGGGTGAGGTTTTTCGGCGTATTCTCCTCACTCTTATGGATGAATATCAGGTAATTTTATCAGGCGTATGGAACCACACTTATTCTTGCCACTTTCTTTTCTCCCTCATTATCCTTGCCTCATCCTTCTGGTTATCTTACTTGGTTTTCAGATCGCGCCTGCTGCGGCCCTCCGAAGCCGCTGACTCTCTCGGCCGTTCTCCGTGGATATGTCAAGCAGCGGAACCCACTCCCCCTCCCGACGAGAAAGGGGGCTTACACCTCAGACCGTTTGAGGAGAAATGTGGGGGAATGTTGGGGCGGAATGGTACACGGATTTGGAAGGATGGCGGGACTGGTCGTTAGGGTGTTAGCGGTTAGGTCGGTTCGGCGTAGGTGGAGTCGGTGGGCTTGCAAATCATCCCAGGGGTGCACAGTAGACTTCAGGTCGCGGTGCACAGGAATATTCCCTTCCCGGCCTCATAGAGAGAGAGAGAGAGAGAGAGAAAGCTCTTCGGATGTCAACTCTTGATTGAAAGCAAATATCTCGCTTTCATTCAACTTACAATAGTTAAGTGTGGTAGAACTTCTCTCCCACAGGCATCTTGTAATGCACTAAAGCACTGAATGGCATGTTTCTTTCTTGTACTGTAACTTGGGTTTTTATGAAGCACTTTTGTTCGTACCTTTAGGGCTGTATTGTTTACTACAGCCATTGTATTTACAAAATATAGCTACTTTGAGACTTTCAATATTCCAAAGTTATGAAACAATGGCTGCTCTATTACATAGTTCAAGATTTCAAATGTCATCGCTAGGAGCGCTGATTTACATCATTGTTGCTATTACTAATTATCGAATGCCCTAGTAAAACAGTTATATTATGACTGTTGTGTATGGTTGTAAAACTTGAGAGGAACAGATTATAAAGGTGTTTGAGAATAAGGTATTTAGGAAAATATTTGGTGCTAAGAGGGATGAAGTTACAGGAGAATGGAGAAAGTTACACAACGCAGAACTGCATGCATTGTATTCTTCACCTGACATAATTAGGAACATTAAATACAGACATTTGAGATGAGTAGGACATGTAACACGTATGGGTGAATCCAGAAATGCATATAGAGTGTTATTCGAAGGCCGGAGGGAAAAGGATCTTTGGGGAGGCCGAGACGTAGGTGGGACGATAATATTAAAATTAATTTGTGGGAGGTGGGATATGATGGTCGGGACTGGATTAATCTCGCTCAGGATAGGGACCGATGGCGGGCTTATGTGAAGGCAGTAATGAACATCTGGGTTCGTTGAAGGCCATTTGTAAGTAAGTAAGTGAATATTGTGAACAAAGCACGGCCTCGCCTATTTCAGAGAAGATTCTTCAAAGAATAATAGAGGAATTAGAATTACAGAATGGAGAGTTGCTTTTTCATTGGGAGATATGTTGGCTAATGAGTGGCAAAATTCTTCATGTGTTCATTGAGCATATATTCTGATATCGCAACATTGTCTCGAAAATTGACACCGTCTTCAGGATTTAGATTTTTTATTTGATCTAATAGGCCTAGAAAAACTTTATGATATAGGACCTATTCCGCCATTAAACGTTTCTACCTTTCAGTTTGCAGTTTACATTTCTCATGCCAGTTTCTGTTCCCCTATCTCTTTGGAGAACTGATTCGCGAAGTGAAACGCGACAAGTAAAAGCAGAGGAAACTTTTCAAATATTTGATATACTTTCGTACCACTATTACAATAATTTTGAAAAGTGCAAAGTCATGTGTTAAAAATTTAATAATGAGATTTCTCCAAAGAGCCACATCTCTTTGTCATTAAGATTAAATTCACTATATTCAATTTATTTTTGTTTTAGATTCAAAAAAAATTAGAAAAGAAATATGATAAGGAGAAGAAATTTATTATTGAGGAATTCAAGTCAATCTCTAAAAAGAGTATAAAAACAGGATAAATGTCCGTAACCTAAGTTTTTCTCAATTCTGTGAATGTCTTCGAATTACGCCTATTCAAGCATATTCTGTTTTTTAGAGAATTGAGCCTATTCTAGAACTGAAAACAAAAATTTTGTATTTTTCATCTAAAAAATTAATTACCTACATGTCTTTATTAGTTAGGAAATGGAGTTAAAAAAATGGAGTATCAATGACTACTGATTTCAAAAGTTAAGGGAAAAAATACCTAAGAAATAGTGATTTAAGGCGCATTCTTGTTTTAAATCTCTGGTAGAAGAAGAAAAGAAACCGTACGAAAGTTAAAGTGTAAAAGTTATATCTGGTTTGGAAGATGATTTCGATGTTTGATGTTCAGATTGCGAAAACATATTTTTTATATCTCAGATTGTATGTTTTCCCTGGGCAAACCTAAGTCTCGAAGAGTCGGGTAGTATCGGACATCGGGTAATATCGGACAGTGAGTTTCTTTCATCTACCACACGATGATAGTAGTACCTGATTGACATGGTTACGTTTCTGTGATGTTGCATAGAGAAACGTAACCATGTCATTCAGGTACTACCATATGGTGGTAGATGAAAGAAACGCACTGTCCGATACTACCCGACTCTCCCCTATATATATTCAATGCAGAGAGAATTCAATACAGATGGGCCAACTGCTCAACTTTGAATAATAATAATTAAATGGAAGAGTTGTGGAAGGAGAATATCAGGAAAAAATTAGTTTTACAGCTGCATTTCCCATAAAAATTTCAAAATCTGCCGGGAATTGAAGTTGTGGACTTCTCGAACCGTGCCTTTCCTTCCAGTATAGATATATCATCCATTTATTCCTGAATATTTAAAATATTAATTTGTTACAATTATCTAGTTTGAAATACAACACAATGTAGCCTATATACAGAAAACAAAATGTTATCAATTAATAAAAATAATTTATAACCGCTATGATTATTTCTCCTGTTGCCGTATGCAAGAGTTCTCGCTTTCCCTCATAAAGTATACGTGAGTTTTACAATACATTGCATGAAATATAGCTCCAAGTCCTCATTTTTCACATTTATGACTGTATGTGACATGTTAGGGGGGAGGGGTCTTCTCTTTGCGCGAGGGTCGTGCGAGATATAAAAGTAACAATATTTTTCAACTTAATGCATCCTCAATGGGGGTGCATAAATAACATCACAAAATGCGAGACTCTGGAACCTGTTTCTGGCCAATTTGAAAAGATTCTCCTGACACCGTATCTCTGTCTTCCACGAGGAAGCCGTAACCTCAGTAGAAATTTTGAGTGTCATAATTTAATTATTATTCCATTTGTAGAGATACCAGTATTCTAACAATTTGAAAAATACAACATCTACGATGATAAAGATTCTCCATAAATCATAAATGGATCATTATTTTGTCCAAGTTCTTCTTTCTTATTGTATGAAGTGTGTAAAATTCATTATGATGTTGCAAAATATTTCGGATCTATGCATCGATCTGTGAAATGTCAGCTTTCTTCAAAATTTTCATAAATAATATTTTTACCTCATCTGAAACCTTATGTTTTCTTCTAGTTTTCAAAAGTATATAAATTCTACCCTCTTATCTCACCAATTTCTGAATTATTTCGGACTTCATAATATAAGCATACAATATTACAAAATATGCTGTTCTTTAGTTTACTGTCCGAAGACAGATCTGAACCTCATAAGTGATACCAAGAAGACACCACTTATGAGGTAACTAGGCCAGTAGATAATGGGGTAGGATAGCCAGTTCCTTTCCCCTTCCATTGCATACATCGCCGACTATATGCATAAAACAATTTGTTATTCCTCTATCACATCAAGTGAGATGTACTGTCTGATAATAGATGTACACATCAGCATAGATCATATATGTAACAGATAACTCATCGCTATGTTAAAATCGGCAGCACTTTGAAGAGAACAACCGCCAGGATCGCCACCCGTCCGCCGTAAACAAACACGAGATGGCAGTACAGTCGCTAATGCAATTCAAATGGGAATTATGACGTGACTCTTCATGTAACAACTAGATGGCAGCGTAGTAAACCTGACAAAAGTTGTTAACGTCAAAGCCTATAAGGCCGACCTATCTGTTACATATATGATCTAGGATATCAGTCAGAATCTCATTAGACACTTATTACAATTCAATTATTATTTTCAAGTTAATCTTTGTCATTTTCTTTACAATGACCAATGCTATGTCGTGAAAACAATTTACAACAATATATTTTTCTAAATTCCCTATTGCAAATGTTATTCTATCACTAAGACTGTTCTGAAATGCGACGTTCTTACAACACACAAGACGTGAGTGGAGAATATTTAAAATAAGTAACCTGAAGCAGTTCCAGTTCCTGCTTCTCTTCATCTAGCATAGCTACAATTTATTGTATCCCATTAAGGATTTCGTCTTAAGACTTCAATATTTTCCATAGCAGCAGCTCCATAATAATTCCTTAGTGTGGACTCAACAGGAACTTGCATTTTTTCCCAGGAAATTCACTGTTTTATTTTCCAGGTTATTCAAAGAAATATTTTTGAAATCATTGCAGCACACAATCTTAAATTGGATTTTTTTCTGAATGCCATCCTCTGATGGAATTTGAGAAAAGAATGGTATCTTGATTGTTGTTGTTTGGCAGCGTTGCTTTGATGTCTTTTATTTTTATGTTGTTGCAGCAGATAATGTCTTTTTCACGTAATGAATTCAAAACCTCATAACTTAATACCTCTTTGCAACATTGGAAGAAGATGATTTTGCCTCGTGTTGTCAAATTACGGTAATATCCATCATCTGATAGCCGTTTTTTTAGCACCACGCTCCTAGACAAAAGAGTTTACTGTACTATTTTCATTGTTCAGTGGTTTAATGTAAAATCTGTACCAATCTCACTCGTTTGCTTCAAATTACACAACGCACTCAATAACAATGAAAATGTTAAATGAAGGGGAACTACAAAGATCTGCTGTTTTAAGAACGTTTGCAAGACTATAGATATTTAGCTACTACGACGCAATCTGATGTTAAGAGATGAAGGATGGATAGAGCAGAGAAAAATTCTCCCCGGCACCGGGACTCGAACCCTACGAGTGACTAAGTGGCCGGGATTTGACGGGATGAGCGCCGAGTGGCTTAGAGGATAAAGCGTCAGCACGTAGAGCTGAAAACCCGGGTTCGAGTTCCGGTGCCGGAGAGAATTTTTCTCTGTTCTATCCATCCATCGTCATATGATAACACAGAATTCCTGCACGGAAATATCCTATGTACTTCGGTATATCATAATAATATGATATGCGTAAGTAATCACTTAGTGATTCAAGATGGCGCGCACCCCGTCGGATCCCGGCCACTTAGTCGCTCGTAATGAGTGCACCTCTGTACGTAGTGCGTTGGACATTGTGCCACTGTCACATATTCTGTGACACAGTACATGAGGGTAGGCCACCTAAGGGAAAACTGAGAGAACTTAAACTGATGAGATTCAATCCGGCATCGGAATTGGAATCCGGTGTGACTTAGTGGATAAAGTGTCGGCACGTAGATCTGAAAACCCGGGTTCGAGTCCCAGTCCCGGAGATAATTTTTCTCTGTTCTAATTTTTTTAAATTATGGTTTAATTAACGACTCTCGCAACTGGAGAGGGTATATCAGCGTCGTCGGTGTGCCGGAATTTTGTCGCGCAGGAGTTTTTTACATGCCAGTAAATCTACTGACATGAGCCTGTCGCATTTAAATACATTTAAATGCCATCGACCTGGGCCGGGGTCGAATCCACAACCTCGAGCATAGAAGGCCAGTGCTATACCAACTACGCTACCGAGGCCGACTTCTCTGTTCTATCCATCCTTCATCATATGATAAACCAGAATTCCTGCACGAAAATATCGTATGAAATTCGATAAAACATAATAATCTGATGTTAAGTGTTGAAAAAAAAGTGATTTTTTGCCATACAAGCTATTTAAACATCCGCCATAAAATTTACCTAAAATACTCGTAATTAATTAAAAAGCCTTTAAATATGATACGAAATATTTATTTTCAGTCAATGACTTTACTTTCTATATATGTGAGGTGCAAGTCCTTACATTACATAATTTTTATATTGTATTAGCGTTTTCGTCGGTTTCATACCAACATCATGAGATACAACATTTTTTATACACAAATATCATCTCTAGTAAGTACATACTGTATGTCTCTACAACCAATATATATTATTTTGGTTGTAGAGACATATGTACTTACTAAAGATGATATTGCTGTATAAAAAATGTTGTATCTGATGATGTTGGTATGAAACCGACGAAAACGTTCATACAATATTAACATTATGTAATGTAAGGACTTGCACCTCACATATAAAGAAAGTAAAGTCATTGACTGAAACTAAATATTTCGTATTATATCATAGACTTTTCTGATAATTAATCAAAATGAATTGCAAAACTTTAAATATGAGTAAAGGAACAAAATATGGAAAAAGGGCAAAGCCACAGTTCTGATGAGTCGGCTTCTGTAGCCGCTGCCACAGAGTTTGTCTTGAAAATAATTTCCACAAGGGGACCAAACACCTGTTTTTGCTATTCCATTTACTACTTTATTATTATTATTATTATTATTATTATTATTATTATTATTATTATTCTTAAGTCAGAAAAAACAATTTCTTAATGTGAATTAAACTCAATTCTTTCATTTTTTAATGATCCTGGTGTACAGTACAAAATGAAATACTGCTTAATCACCAGAAATGTAAATACTCCACTTTTATTGCCTTATTTTTCATTATGGTATTGGCAGTGATAATTACAGTAGTTGTTGCGAACGTTTTCCATCATTTGCTAGTCATTTCAATACTTTTTCCATCTTTCCGTCTATAGTTCTCTAATATTGTTATTTTTAATCAGATGTTATTTGAATTTCTCCCTGTACTTTTGCTCTATTCGCTTACGCAGCGTGTACCCAATTTTTATACTCATTCATTTCTGATTTCATCCTGTCGTGTATATTCTTTGATTGATTTCTAAAATCCCATTTTCATTACGTGCACTGTGGCGAACATTTTTTTTGAGGCCCTTTGCGCCAGTGGGAGATAGATCTACAGTACCGTAATTTAGTCATGCTTTGTTGCTCGTTTCGCTTCCATATCACTTTGTACGGAACATCTAGAAACTTTCTAATATGTTGTTTATTTATCTTAATAGATTTATTTTCAGTGATATTGTTTGGTTTCACATGTTATATCATTGCTTCGATTGTAAGAAACACTGCAATCTAGGTAGTGAAATTTTAAACTAGTTACATGACTTTTGCATCGATAAAGATTCAACTTTGTATGGAGTACGAGTATTTCTTTCCGAAGACTAAATGTTGGTTTTATGCGCAGGTCCATTCAAGTTGTATCATTTAATGATTTCGTTCAATGTATGAACAAGCGTCTTCAGCTCAGCTTCCACATACCGTAATATTATTTGATCGCTGGGAATTAACGTTATAGTATTTAGTAGTATTAGTATTTATTTATTTAACCTGGTAGAGTTAAAGCCATCAGGCCTTCTCTGTCCCTCTACCAGGGGATTAAAACTATAATATGAAGAATAAAATTACAATTAATATTAAATTTACAATTACAATTACAATAAAAATTAAAGTACGACAAGATTAACTGATTAATGAAAGCTAGACATTTTATCATAGAAGTTAAGAACAAAGAATATTTTTGTATTTACTGAATTACAAATTAAACCTAGAAAAACAAAATTCTATAGTGATGAAATTACCATATATTGAGATACATTTTGTGATAGATTAAGAGAACTATTTACAAGAAGCCATGTCTAAACGAGTCTCAATTACTGACCAAGTGCCTAGTAAGTTTATTTCGACAGTCCCTGATGCTAGCAGGTAACGAATTCCAGAGTCTTGGCAGGGCTATTGTGAAAGAGGATGAGTATGAGCAGGTGCGATGGGATGGTATTGTTAGTATTGTTTCATGGCGAGATCGTGTATTCAGATTGTGGTGGGAAGAAAGGTAAGTGAAGCGAGACGACAGGTACGAAGAAATAGAAGAGTTCAAGATTTCGAAGCGAAAGAGAAGTGAATGCAAATTTCTTTTCATATCTAGTTTAAGCCAACCTATTGTTTCCAGGGATGGAGTAATATGTTCATATTTACGAACATTGCTTACAAAACGTACACACAAATTATGAGCACGTTGAAGTTTCGTTTTGCTGTCGCTGGAAAGGTCAGTCAGTAAAATGTCAGCATAGTCAAAATAGGGAAATACAAGCGTCTGCACAAGGGACTTTTCTAAGCAAGTGGGAAGATGAACATTTATCCTTTTTAGCACATGGATAATAGAATATACTTTTCTGGAGGTTATATTGATGTCTGATTCAATAAATTTATTATCTCAACTCGCAGCAGACTTTAAAGTGATTTGTATCTTTTTGGACGATCATATTTTTCCCCCTTACTTACCATTGCTGTTTACAAGAGCTGCTTCGTAAATTGACAATACCGCAAGTTCTGGTTGCTAGGCAAACAAAAGAAATCGAAGTGCCGTTATGACTATGTATCACACAGTGTGCAGTAAGTAAAAACAAATACCTACATTCTACCTTGGCAATGACGTTCATAACTCTTATAGGGAAAATTTTTACTTATGAAACATCATCATCATCTGTGGTCATACAGCCCTTTTAGTTTAGCCTTGACCTCCTTAAGAATTGCCGCCCAATCTTCCCTCTCTAGGGCTCTCCGTCTCCATCTCTTAATTCCTGCTTTAACTAGATCATCCTGAACATCATCCAACCATCGTAGTTTAGGTCTTCCTGCTCTTCTTTTACTACTTAGCGTGGCATCTAGTAATCTTTTAGGAATATTATTATTGTCCATTCTGATAATGTGGCCCAGCCACTCCAGCCGTCTAATTTTTATATCAGTGACAATACTTGAATCTTTATATAGTTTTTGTAGTTCAGAATTGGTCCTAATTCTCCACTCTCCCTTATCATAAATAGGGACATAAATTTTTCTTAAAATTTTCCTTTCCCACGTATTTAAGATGGTTATTGCTCGTTCAGGTAGAGTCCAGGTTTCGCTTCCAAAAGTCACTGTAGGTTTAATAATTGTTTTATAAATCCTCACCTTCATTTTTTTGGAGATATATCTGGTTCTTATAATTTTATCTAATGCTCTGAGGCTTCGATTGCCAATGGCTATTTTATCCTTGATCTCAGTTAATATGTTGTTATCCTCGGTGACTATCGAGCCGAGATATCGGAACCTTGACACTTTCTCAAAAGTAACCTCATTTAAGACAACAGTTTTTACAGTATTGTCTCTCGTGGTTATGTTATTCATATACTTTGTCTTTGTTCTGTTAATATTTAAATTTGAAGCATTTGTCTCATTATGTATCTGTTTGAGGACATCATCTAAGGATGACACATTCTGTGCAAATACAGCTACATCATCAGCAAAAGCAAAGTATTGAAACACTCTATTAAATATGGTTCCCCCTGGATTAATGGCAATCTTTCTAATAACTCGCTCTAGACCAATATTAAATAAGAGTGTTGATAAGGAGTCACCCTGTCTAATTCCATTATGAGTTATGAACTTTTCTGATAATTTATTCTGTATTTTAGCTTTATTTTGTGTATTCATTAAGGTCATCTTGGTTAAGGCAATTAACTTTCTAGGGATTCCAAACTTATGAAACATATTTATGCAATATTGAAAATTAAAAACATATTGATGTAAAAGATGATCGTCCAAAAAAATAATATGCTATACACATGCATTAAGTGCTTAACAGAATCTCGGAGATTAAAAAAACTCTGCTTTGTCTTGCTTCTTTAAACAGTTTCCTCGAATCTGTTACAACGCTCTTATCACATTTGTATCGCAATGTACTATTATGGAAATTTTGAGGTATTAGGTTTAATTTGTTTTATATTTACTTCCCTTTTTTATATTTCACAATTATACGTATATACGAACTAATGTGTTTCGAGTCTTATGTACATATAATAAAATTGTAGTATGTGATTTATGTTAAGAATACACTACAAATTTTAATCGCTGTTGAGAACTGAAATCATCAATTCATGTAGTGACTAGTGCTATGCTTTACATGTCAAAGAACTAGGTTCAAATCTCGAAGATTCAAAGTAGACATTTTGACTAATAAATGGTAGGCTATTTGGAACAAGTTTTCTCTGGGTCTACTCCATTTTCATTTCTCATACTGTATTTTCACCATTTCGTTTATTATTATCATAATCATTATACTGGTGTAAAGTAGATTTATCGCCCATGGCGCTCCTGAGGTAATACCGAAGGCAAAAAATATCTAGTTCCAGGCATTCCCTTTCCCTATTATACTGAATTTTGCATACCTCTGCTCCCTGTTACTTATTTGTCCGATTCCACAATCTTTCTCGGTATCATAACTTAAATACTCGGTCACAATATGATAACACGCTAGAAATACCACTCCATACATCATCTCTTTATTCTTCATCTTTCACTGTTACTACTTCTCGTCACTAGAATTCTCTGCCGCCTGAAGTCAAGGGCTGCCGAATTTTAATTTCTTTTAAATGTAAATTAGAAAAATATCTTTGGATGATTTGCCAGACCTACCGCGTTTGAAATATTTAATGCAATGTATTGCAATTGGTATAGGTTTTTGTGTATTTTGTTTGTGTGTGAGTTAAGACTATGTATGTGTTCAGTTTGTGTAATTTTTCTTCTTTTATCGTGTGTTTAGTGTGGATAGTTGTGTGTTCAGATTATAATTAATGTGTTTAGTTTGCATAGTTTTTTGTGGCTGTTTAGTTTGCATAATTTATGTGTTTAGTCTGTATAGTTTTTCGTGTTTAGTCTGTATAATTTGTTTATGTGTTTAGTTTGTAAGTGTATAGTGTAAGCTCTGGCTCCCCAAGTGTAGTAGACCTTCAGCTCACCCTACATTCTCCTGTAGGAGGCCTTTGCCCTTATGGGATTTCAGGCTTTTCGTATTTCGTATTGCACTGTATTTATTTTTATTTCTTGTTTCTTATTTTTATTGTGTAATCATGTAAATCGTATTTATTTATAACTTAACACCAATATGTATCCCACTGTGTTGTTTTATTATTATTATTTTTATTATTAGTCTATTTTTATTGTGTACATTTTATTCAATTGTTGGTTTCTGGTTTAATTATGTGAATCCTACTTATTTGTAATCTAATACTAACATGTATTCCAATGTGTTTATTTTTATTTTTTCCTGTGTACATTTTTATTCAATTATCGGCTTCTGTTTTTGTGTGTTTCGTATTTGATTCTAATAACATTAATATGTATTCCACTATGTTAATTTTTATTTTAGGAGGTAAATTTTTATGTAACTACCTCTTTTGACCTCATTATGTATCTAAATCTTATCAGTATGTAATTATTTAATTCCGATCAAGTTGTATGTTCAACTATGTAAGGAAGTTTTAATCCTGGTCGGGTGTAAGAGAAGGCCTTATGGCCTTAACTCTGCCAGGTTAAATAAGCCCATTATTATTATTATTATTATTATTATTATTATTATTATTATTATTATTATTATTATTATTATTAATCATAGAGAGAGACAAAGTTGAAAGTATCCGCCAATAAAAGAACATGAATATTTATAAATAACTCTTCAGTCACGTCCCAAGTCCTTCACGGTTACAGGCACTTTATCTGCCAAAACAACTGGCGTTAATACGTATTGTATACCAGTTAATCAATAATCAATCACCATCAGCCCTCAAGGATTGTAATATTTGGTTACTTTCGAACTCAATTTTGTGTGAAATATGAACCAATAATCCGGTAACTGCAATCTCCCAGATCAGAAAGGCTCTTCACCCTCTTCTTACATACAACAAAATTACATTTTCTGGAAAAAAAAATCTGCTCCAGGAAAACAACATAATAGATCTGTAACAATAATAGAATATGATAGACTTCCCTTAGACCTATGTCTCTGCAAATAGATATACATGACTATTACAGAAACCTCTGGAATCCTCTCCTAAAACCTTCAATACAAAACTGCTCTTCTCGAACATTCGCTCCAGGCAACGAACAAATAACCTATCAACTTTCATCCTCATGCATTTCCTAACTAACCACGATAAATTCCTGTAGTACCTGCACAGGACAGACGATACATACTCTCCACAATGTCCATGTGAAGAAGACAATCAGATGGCTGTTCATCTTCTCACCAGATGAAGACTCCAGGAACGCAACATACTTCGATATGTCAACAATTCAGGTGCAATTCCATAAATTCATCTCGCGCCCAAAGATAATGCCATTCCCATGGATGGGCAACTCGTGCTCACAAAGTGCTAAAAAAACCTTGAAAGAAAGAAAGATGGACGGAGCCCGCAGCAGCAGTTACATGTTGTTTGTAGTTTCGCTGCAAAAGCAGTTCACTGCCACGGTGTGCTCTAGCGGCTCATGCTGGTGGTCATGATATCTAACCATGATTTTAATTTCAGAATGATTCATGGTACAACAATTATAGTAATTTTAGACAGACTATACCTAAACACACATAACAAAATACATTATTTCCTAGCTTTGTAAATTAGTTTAGTACTTGGAAACACAAACTGAATACAATCTTTTCAAGATACAACAAACATAACTGCAACACTTATTTCTTGTTACACGATTTGTTAATATTTCTTATTATATATCTTATTTGAAACATAGAACGCGAGAATTTACAAGTCTTTATACATTAAAGCGTATTCCTCTGTTTTCAGAAAACAGGAAGTAATTTTTTACATGTCATGACAAATGAAATAAACTAACTTTTGAGCTCTTTCTGTACATTGAAAGCTTTTACATTTCTTTATGCTCAACCATGCCGAAATGTAGTAATTATACACCTGGTAGCAGATCTTTAATGGACCTCATTAAAGTACACCTATTCATTAAAGTTCAAGTGTTCCACCATTGCAGCAGTATGAAAGCGCAAGTATCGATTATTCTCGGATATGCAATCGAAAGACAACTCTCGAAACGTCACGGAGGCTGGAAATCTAATACTGTCGCAGAAGGTAATGTTCTGTTACTATAATATTTAGCGTTAATTGTAAATAATATTCAAATAAATTCAATTTGTCATCTCGTTTTTCAATGTCTAAATCAATTTCAAGGTTATATCAAGATTAATCTTTATTTTACTCTCTAGATTATATCAAGATCAATGACATTTGTTTCTAGGAAAAAATCAATACTTTCGCGTCTGCGCACATCTCACAATTTACGAGATATTGCACAATGTCAGTTCCGTTCCCCAGTCAGATAAGAATAACATGAATACTTATGAAAAATTTCAAGTTAGAAATATGGACATACTCGCGTCTTAATTACTACCATTATAGGTTCGTTGCATAATGTACTATTCTTGTATTAAACTCTGCCTCAAGCACATAATGTGGAACCAAAGAGTATATTTGGAAATTCTGGCTTAGGCAGCATTACGAACAGTTCGATTCCTGATTTTGCTGGAATTTGAATGGCATGCTGTTCTGTAGATTTATCAATTCAAGTTACAAACTTTCAGGGTCTTCTATCGTCTGTAAGCCAAAAGGATTTCTGAAAAATCTCGATTCCTTGTCAATTGTCACTCTTTCCAAACTTACCACTGAATTCTGCTGTAGATCTTGAAGTAGGGTCTTATATTTGATAAGAAGATTTTCTTATCACTCTTCAAGATAATTTATAGTCAAAGAAAGTGAAGTTGTCTATGTTCTACATGATACTGCCACATTTAAAATTTATCCAAAAATGTTCTTAGCTAGTTTATCATATGTCGTGCAATTCTGTAACTCGCATGCACAACGTGCTTACGATTTTTGATATCAGTCTCACCTTGTTGATGTTCCATAATTACCTTTACCTGTTCTAAAGCAGATCCAGACAATATTTATTTACTAAAATTTTCATTGTGTTTATTTGTAACATAACATATCATGCGTAAGAAAGTGTAAGAGAACATAATACAAGCTTTACCTACCTTCTTAATAATAACAAAGTCTTTCTCTTTCCACTCATCACTAAAGAAAAATTATTTGATCGGTTTGTATTGTTTTTCACTTAAAACGAGCCGCCACTTACTGCAGACGTGAGCGAACTTGCGTATTGCAAGAACCTCATACAGACGCTACAGCTAGTACAGAGTCCGTTCCATCTGACTGAGGTTGTGTTGACAGAGAGCACGAGTTGCCCACCCATGGACATTCCTATACCAGACGTATGAGACAATAACTTAGCAACTATGAACAGTGTATTGCTGTATAAATATTACGCAAAACATCCACGAAGAAAAAAGCGGATTGTAATACAAGATTATATTAAGATAAAGATTGAGTACTGATCAAATAATAACGGCTTTATTGTGTTCATTTTATGGTATATTACCTGGCTTACCTAGATTAGGCTTCGGAGAATGACGCACACCACATCGAAACTAGTTAGCCAGGTAATTTACAATAAAATTAACACAGTAAAGCAGTCATTGCTTGTTCAGTAATTATACAAGTGTTAAAAGAATGTATCCAAGAATGAATAATAAACATTGAGGTTAAGTGGTTATACCAGTGATGTCAAAGCAAGCGCATTTTTCTGACCTTGACGTCGTGCGCGGGCATAAAGCGCTAAGTGTGGAAAGAGGAAGGGTTGTGTGTATGCATAAGCAGCCTGTTGGATTAAGAAAACAGTGGTGCACAAACTGCAAACGGAATGTGAAATTTTATGTCGTTATTTTATATGGTTTCTTTCTGTTTTATATTATCTATTGTCTGTAAAACAAAAGTACTAATACTAATTTCTTAATATTATTGCGGTTGTGTTTTAAATGTTAATAACATAATAAAGAGTTAAGAAGGAATATTCACATAAATTTCATAGTAGTACAACTATACTGTACTAAATGTATGAAACACATCATTCATAAAGAAAGTGATATCCCAAAAAAAGAGATTGAGTATGACATGATAAGTTGGAATTTATATTGATGGTATCTTTAGCCTTATAAAAGTAATCAATAAACTAATCAAAACAACATTACAGTACAAAGCAAAGTTACCTAAGTGCTGTATATGTTTTAAGTGTAACTAATATTCCATAACAAAACTCTTACCGCATTTGTAACTAATATTCCAGAACAAAGCTCTTATCGCTTTATGCTTTTAAGATGATATTGGTGAGCAACTTCCTATCACCAGGATATTAAATTATTTTCTCGAAATGTGCTGAAGCTATAGAGCTGACATTTTTACAACACATGGGCACGTATCTTTTGCTTATGATGTAACAGTAGTTGCTTTGTTATTTCATTTCCTTACAAACAATTTCCATGCGAATATTTTCAAAATTTTCAATACACTATCTTCAGTAATATGTATTTACGGTATATTAGATTTACGAAAACATTCTGTAAGGCTACTAAATAAATAGGCATATATATGAAAAATTCACTTTTCTATTAAAAAAAAAGTTGAGAAAGTATTTCTTTTGAGTAAAAAAATCAAACTTGTGAAAATGAGCATTAAAATTAAAACTTACATTCTTATACTTCTCAAAAAAATCTAAAAATTAAGATGGATATAGTTTTAATAAGTTGTCATCCCTTTATCTATTGAATCAGTGCTGGCCATCCCTGAATATAGCTCGACAAAGCGGCATATACTGCCTCTTTCCTTTCTGCTGTAAAGAGCTCAGGCTCTCCTGAGCTCTAAAGCGCGCGCTTGCTCCTATGGGCATCAATTGACATGGCTGGGTTATACGATTAGAACGACTCAAGAGCATCACAGAGACACGGGTCACACATTGACTGCTTGCGGGAAGGAGATAAATCTCCAATCTTGTTGACAATCGCTACCAGATCTACTTGTGGCAGTTAAGTTTAAAACCCCAACCCATCGTAATTCGGATTCCAGCTCCTGAATTCAGACCTGAACTGTTTTTATGAAAACAAGTAGTGAAGAATTACATACTGGTCTAACAAAAACTGTAATATAATTTATGTCCAAAATTCTGTAAGTACGATATATTAAATTTCGCTCTTGGGTTATTTAAAACATTTGAAAATTTTGTATTATGTTCCTGTATATTCGGCTAACAATCTCGAGCGTTAGACGGAAGGAAAGTTAAGGAGCGCGTAGGTAACCGGACAGTTCAAACCCGTGATGTGTGGTTTTCTTCCCTCTAGCTCCACTCAGAGACAATTGTTCCCGAGGGAAGCAGATAAATCGATTATGGAGGTATGTTAGTATCGATTTCCCTGCGGTTACAGCCTCTATTGTTATATCGCAGACAATAGTCCTTTGGGGACCTGGATTCCTTCTGGAAATGCATTTAAATTCCCAGGCAATCTGTTTGCCTGTCTCCTGGCTAGGATAGCAGGTTGTTACACGAGGGTCAATTCTATTCAGCATTGGGCCTACTAATAGTTTACCAATTGCACCGAAGATGTGGCGACTAGCTTGTTTTGAAGTCAGCTGCTGTGGTGCTTTATTTGTTTATAGGGATGATTAGATAACATTAATCATATTAGGAATATATGGTAAGAGCTTATACAGGGACATCATTTTATTTTTACTTCAATTTTTATTGTACCTGAGTTTTTTAATGTACTTCCCTCCCCTTCTACTAGTAAATTTGCACCCGTCCTCCACAGAGAACAAAGACCGCGTATGCCAGGGATGAGACGATATTAGCTCCCAATCATGGTAGTAGAAGAGCTCGACCTTGATCACGAGCGCATAGCGCATCCACTACATAGCGTTGTAACGTAGACTTCAGGGATGTACATGCACATGCAGCGAATAAAGGCAGCAATTATTACAATAACTTGCGTTACTAAATTTCTGGCTATGTAGTAGGGCTAATTACTCAGTTATTTAATATACATGTACATATATAAACAAATCGCAAAGGGAAGGGTTTTTTAGGAACAAAAAGAGAAATAGGAAAAGTTAATTGTATGTAAACCATTTTATTGTTAAAAGCAATTATTTATTATGTAAATCCTTCACTTCATAGGTTAGGAGAAACTAATAGGGTCTACCTGCTAGACGTGTGTGATCTCTAAGTACTTTTGAGTATTTAAAAAAAAATAATAATGACAATATTGATTGAAATAAAGTATATTGATTGTGTGATTGTGAAAATGTAGTCCTTAAGCTATGGTTCCGCTACGGCGATCATCGCCGAGCGAACAACGCCGCTCGATTAGCTCTAAGTGTAAATATACGGAGCTGGTTTCTTTACGACGTTCATCCCTGGCTGCAGCGATATGCGTCAGCGTTCATCGCTCTGGATTGATTTGACTTCAAATTGAGAGCGATGATCGTCGTACATTCAGAAAACAAAAGAATGACGGTAAAGCAATATGGCTTCAAAACGTGTATTTAGAACTTCTCAACAATAAATGATATTTTAATTAATTTGTTTCCAGTCATCCTGCCTGTATGATATGGGTTCGAAAGTATATAGAGATGCCCATAAAAATAAATGTTGTGGAAGGAAGTTGGTGAAATTATAGGGAAGGGTGGTAAAGTAGCTAACTTGTTTTCGAGGTAGGATAATATCCGAATAGGTACATTAGAAAAACAATATTACAAATGAACTTTTTAATGACAGTGGTTATAAAAATGCCGAATTGAGTGTTTTTAAGCAGGGATGTATAAACAGGGTGTCAAGAGAATTTCTTCCATTAAATTTCAACCTTTAATAACGACGATTACAGTAATGTAGATCTAATTAATTAGCCTATGCGAGATTATTTTAAAATTCAAATGAAGTGTGTCTTATCATTAGATTTCAGTTGAATAGCTTGGCCATAGCTTGAATATTTAAACCACTACAATTTATAACGAACAATGTAATTTATTTTGTTGACATGATTTGCTCGCTCGGAAAATACAGGTATTTTCCCAGAAAAGCTAAAACAAAGAGGGCACAATATTCTTTCCCTTCACTGACTTCTGTGAGCTTTAGCTACATACTGTATATTGATAAACACGGACCTGGTATTAGTCTGGAGCCACATGTATTTTCAATACGGAATAAAAATCGTTTAATGCTTACCTATATATTCTAATGCACTGTTGTAGCCCCACTCAACTTGTTAATTTACCAACATAACATGCGAGAGATCCAGGATGAATTACTGTAGCCTACCTATGTGGCCAGTTTCCTTAGTATTGCTCCTGCACCTGTCGAGTATTAGGTTTGTAACAAGCAGACGGAGGAAAGCTAGATATTTCTGAAAATTATAGAATTTAATAAACATGAATAATTGTTTTAACATAATTGCAATACCATTTTACGGTACCGGTAGGCCTATCTTAAAGTAATAGACAATTTCTCGCTGATGGTTTTTAACAAATGACGTAGGATTTCTCTTCACATCACTTTCAATTAAAGACAAAATAAAATTGAACTGCTCTACGGTAAGTGTAAAATAGTCTTTGAATTTAATTTGATCAGTAGGCCTAAGTACATGTCTACAAATTAGCGCATTGAAACATCCTTCTTTACGTCTGGTTTTTTAACATATCATTGCTTTGGAGACTTCTGCCTATTGGTGTACATTATATTTAATTCCATCATATTCTTCTTCCTCAAGAAGTAATACAGTCATTACGTTTTCCCTATTTAAAGCCATTTTAAGAACTTGTAAATTCTCAAGTTCATTGTTAAACAGCTGGAGACAATCGATATTAATCTGCGATGTCCTCGATCGACTGATTGTCGATTCTTAGAAATCGATTATTCTCTACAGCAAAGACGGCGATGTTCGCTGCAAAAGGAAACCGACGTTGAGCGCTGAGCGATCATCGTCAGCGTTGTTTGCTTGGCGATGATCGCCGTAGCGGAACCATAGCTTTAAGCTACGGTTTGGCTACGGCGATCTTCGCCGACGATCATCGCTGGCGATCTTCGCTGGGATTCTGTCCCGTTAATTTGAATGTGCATGGTTTCTTTACGGCAATGAACGTCAACGAACGTCGCTGGGCTCGACGAACATCGTCGGCGTTTGTCTTGGAGGCAAAAACCTGGCGATCATCGCCGAGAAATCAATTGTAAAATTACAGTAGGTAATGAATTAAATAATTTAATAACATGTGATGTATACATCATACATACCATAATGGCGGTTAAACATATCTTTCTTCACTAATGATGACGATATATTAATTGATTAAACACAAATCCCTGTTCGACATGAGCCAAAAAGAAGAACCAATGTAAACAATAACAAATCTATATTTTGCAACAACCAGAACTGTTAATACAAGTTGAGTAAAATGATTCATAATTGAAGGACACACACGATGCGGCAGATTTAGCCTCTGAAGCAAAAGTTTGAGTGTGAAATAGTAAGTGAAGTGGAATTCCGAGCAAAGGAGAGAAGTCCAACAACCTCCTTGTCACATTATTTTTTTTATTTGTAACATTATTTCCTAAATAAATGCTCCTAAATGAAAAAATAACATTGTAAAAAGTAAAAATAAAGTTTTTATATAATTAGTTTTTACCTTAAAGTTATGCTTATCTTGCAGCTGGGCTTATTGGTTTGTGGATAAATTTTGTGGGTAATTTTAAAATATCATTTTCAATTGAACTTAAAACACAATGAAATTTTTCGGGAGAAAGTCTGAAATATTCCTTAAAATTGGTGGGTTCATTTTCAAGATGTCTTAATATCAATGAATTAAAAGACCCCTCTGTATATCTATTTCTAAACATGACATTAACTACTTTAAAGATCCGTACTTGTTTTACAAAGCAAAAGATATTATAACGTTATCATATTGTCATCCACTTATCAGCTGATCAGACATGGTCAACTATATAAAACAATAAACTATCCACCTATGAAGTTCGCCGGAAAAGAAACCACTCTCTGACGATGACCGCTGGCGATTTCAATCGTCAGCGATGTTCGTTCGACGAAGATCGTCGTAGCGAAACCGTAGCTTTACTCTCCAGTCGCGATTATGTAATGAATTTTCTTAGAGTGATTTGTGAGATGCACGTAACACGAAAAAACAAATTGATTAAATTAAGTTATTGAGAGCCATCATATTGGGGTCAATCATTTAAGGGGATATGTATGACTTTTAAAACTTCCACAATTTTCGGCCAAAATTTATGAAATTTAAACTATATAAATACATCTATAATAGTATCATCTTTACAAAATTTGGTGCAATTAGGTCTAATAGTTTTGAAATTATATTTTTAAGTATATTTTACATTGACGTTACTGAAAAAGCTCCTTGTATCAAAGCTTTCAACATGTTTAGTTCATATTTGCTCAAATTCTTGAAAATAGTTACTGGAATAAAAGTGAATCAGCTTTTTGAGCTTAGTAATAGTATAAGTTAAAGTGCAATCTAAGATAAAATATTATTTCTAAATTAAAAAACACGTAGTCTAATAAAAGTAAATATCCAGAAACAAGAAACATATAAAACATTAACAATACATTTAAAATAAAGAAATAAAAGGAATCTAGATACAATCTACTGACCTAAATGTAAATTAATTTACCTTCGATATCAATTCCGAAATCAATTTATTTCTCTCTTCTCCTGAATAATGCCTATATTTTTTTCATTTTGCGCCTCATTATGCCGTTTTATGTTGCTGTTTTTGCAAATGATATTTTTTTACACAACAAACACTGGACTTCATCACCGTGATCGAAACATAAATATTGTATCTTCCACTCTTCCTTGAAAGCTTTAAGCGCTTCCGTTCCGTCATGATGCGCTGTGTTCTAAGATCTGTACATCCTTTAGCAATGTTTACAGGTAAAAGCATAAAAGAGCTCTCGAAATTATTAGTCACGATCGCAAGACTGGCGTATGCATTCAAAGTCGTCTTACGGTCATAGTAAACAGTACTGAGTTATATATTTTTGATGTACCGAAGTAAATATGATATTTCCATGCTGATATTCTGCGTCATCATATGATGAAAGAGTGATGGAACGGAGAAAAATTCTCTCCGGCGCCGGGATTTGAACCCGGGTTTTCAGCTCTACGTGCTGATGCTTTATCCACTAAGCCACGCCGGATACAACCCCAACGCCGGTTAGAATCGTCTCAGATTAAGCTCCATCTCTGAGTTAGTATAGTACGTTCCAGAAATATGTTCGCGTTTTCCAGCTAATAAAGTGCATTAATTATTTAATCATATTTTCGCACAGGTACTGTGTCCGTTTGGTTACGTTGCTTCCCTGTTTCTCCCACCCGTTTCTGTTGGCCTCTCTGTAACGGCTGATGACTGGGCTGTCTTAGCTCTTTTCTGAAAATATTCGCTTTAGGAATTGGACGTCTACGTAATATTATAAAGTGTTTCAAATAATTTAAATAGATTTCCTCGTTAAGTAACTTCCACTTGATTTCCTTTTGAATAAAAAGCAAACTTGTGAAATATGAGCATTAAAATTAAAACTTAATTTTTATTATGCATTTATACTTCTCAGACAAATTTAACAATTATCATGGATATAGTTTTAATAAGCTCTCTTCCCTTTATTCTTTAAATCAGTGCTGGTCAACCCTGTATCAGCTCGACCAAGCGGCTTATACTACCTCTTTCGTCTGTCTCCATTCCGCTGTAAAGCGCTCAGGCTATCCTGAGCTCTAAAGCGCGCGCTTGCGCCTATGGGCATCAGTTGACATGCTTGCAGTAGAATATAACGAAGCACATTGACGTCGTTGTTTACATTCATAGTAGGTAGGCCTATATCTATCTACTATGTTCAAGGAACTCTCTCTATATAATCAAGTTGTGTCCCGGATCTTAAGCCTGAACATATTTATCTCCTCTGAAACAAAAACTTCTGGGTTTTATAAAGAAAATGATTATACAGGAAGAAGAATTGTAATGTAAGTAAGTTTTCAGGCATGAGAGAAGGAATGAATAAAAAATATTCAGCATATTCTAGATTTTGCTTGGATAAATGAACAAAAATATAAGGCCAGTGGCAAGGAAAGAAAATAAACGAAATGTCAAAATTATTGTAGTTACTATTTTAACATGCGAATGTGGAAATTGATCGCTTGGGGGATCCGTTAAAGTAAAATCTTCTGCAGTAAGATTCTGTTAGTCGTTTGTAAGTTGCAAACATACAGACGGTATAACAAACACAGCCATTAGACAAACAGCTGCAAGAAAAATTAGAACTTGTGATTCCTTGCACTTTACGTCCAGCTGTCGCTCATGTCATTATCATAATCCCAGATGGGGTAATAACGATTGATTTTCTAGAGCGTTGTTGATACATCTATGTTGGAGGATGTGCCCCTTAAACTCACGGTGCAGCTCTACGTGTCCGCTGTTTGTGACTGTCAGTTTGCGCAGATTGTTGTAAGCTCTTTATTTATGATAACCTATACAATTGCTTCTCTAGAGCAGTGATTCCCGAAGTATGGTAGCCTACAGTGCACGTCACCGATTTTGGCAAATGGAATTTGTTGATCTGAACTTCAGAGCGAGTTACTCACTGGTGCAAGGTCAGTTGATATTGCGTGTCTCAGGCAAGAGTAAAGGCTCATACACACTGAAAATTAAACATAATGTAAGCGTTAACTTTAGAATATAAACGTTACGGTATAATCAAGAAGTCATACCATCACATCATTCACGATGGGAACATAAACATAACAGCAAACATACTTGGTAACCATGGAAACATAACGACGCCATTTCCTCATATTCTGTCGTATACTTCAGCGCTCCACGATTGTGTTCTGTTTGCAGATCACGTAAGCATAAGCATGAAAGTTTGGAGTTTGCAAACTTTCATGTTAACGTCTTACGGTAATGTTTATGTCAATGCTTATGTGAATCATTGTGAATGATCCCATTTGGTAGCCTGGGTGCAAACTTCTGTGTTTATGTTATGGCTATGTTTAATTTTCATTGTGAATGGGCCTTAAACAAGCCCGATCCGTGAATAATCACGGACATGGACAGTCAATTCCAAAAAAACTATGCACATATCGCTAACTATAGAACTAAAGTATTATGTTGTCCTACGTGACTTTGCACAAATCGCATCTAGTTATGAAATTAAATGGACTGCACTTTTCTGGAGGGGGCACTATGACCCAGCACTGCGACCTTTCACGATCTATTACACCAACCCTCAAGCCAGGCGCATTCCCAAACTTACACCGGCTGACTACACAATGGGTGCTATTCATAGACATTTCACTAGCCCGGGCTACGGGCGTGCTAAACTAGCCCCGGCTATCGACTGATTACTTGTACGGGATTCATATCATATCACATCGTTAACACTGGTTTATGAATACGAAAACATTAGTTCGTCGATCATCCACCGGAAGCCCGCGCTAAGAATGTCTATGAATACGGCCCTAAGTGGTGAACTACGTCGCTGTGGAGTAAAGGTTAGCACGTCTTAGTCACCAAGAACAGATTTTTCGTACAATAAAATTGTTTTTCTCTGCATTGCAGAAAGGACAATATTTCTGTAATTTTTTAAGTAAATCAAGAAAGAATATTTCTTTTACTTCCAAAAATATCGGACGAGAGTTCATCATTTATATTCCTAGAAAGTCATTGAGAATGGAAAATGAATCGAATTCTCAAACACGAATTTCATTTATTTATCGCTGATTCAGTCCAGAGTTGCCAGATGTGGTTACTTGTCGCCATTCTGGCGCCTTTTATGTTCCTTGTGCCGACGAAAATTTCCACTTGGCGACCTGGCTACTTTTCTGGCGTCTTTAATGTTAAAATTATAAAAATATTTTTTTTTTTACATTTTTTTTTCACAAGACTGACTGTGATCCCTTGTACGTAATATTCTTCAGAACGTAAATACTCGTCAGTTATTGTATTCCCCTTAATTTTCAAAGGATGGCAGACTAACGTTCAAGGTTGCATAGAAAGCTTCCCGGGCAATGACACGGGGATCTGTGATTTACAACGATGTCTTTAATAAAATAATTAAGTGGAATTAATGCTTATAAATATATTACATTAATGTATTAAATAAGTGGATTTTATTACCAATTAAACTGTTAGTTTATAATACATGTAATCCATTTCTGTGCTTTATTTCTAAACTTCAATAATTAATAGAACCGATGTTGAACAGTAAGCCGTTAATTAATAATAGCGGAAATTCAGCGATTTAGCGGGCCTATTAGCTGATTGTTTCACTTGGTTGCTTTCTTTAACTGTGATAACGTTTATGTAGAAGATGCCGAAATATGAGAGATGCAGAAAGTACAACAACGAGTGGAGAAGCGGCCCTGGGCTAAAGATAATTGTAATTTAATTAAAATTGTACATTCAAACCTCAAATTTCGGTACCGGTATTTAGTCATAATTCAGAATCACTACCATTTTAAAAATGCACCATTAGACTATGGACACACCTAATGGAGAAAATTAATATTTTCAGGCTGGCTTTAAGAAGCTGCAGATTTTAAGCAAAATTCGAATGAAGCAATTTGTAAAAAATGCGTGTAAACAAGCAGCAAAATGGAAGTATCATAGCTGAATAATGACACTTAATGATCCTGAATCTTTGTATTAAATAATATTAATAATAAAATTATTACAAATTTATTAATGAATATGAATAAATATGTTCATAAATACATTTTAGGTTTTATTTGAAGTTTATTACTCCTTTCACTATCAACTTCAGAGATAATTGGCTACTTTCTGGTGCCTTGTAGGTGCTAATTGGCGACATTGGTCTGGAATCATCTGGCAACCCTGATTCAGTCTTAGCCTGAACTGTGAACACGGTTGAAGTTGTACCCTGAGAATTAGAGTTAAAAGGAACTGAAAATATATTAAATAGGTACGCAAGCCAGGAGAAGTCTCTCAGCCGAAGTCATTCCTGCTAAACTCTGTTTCTCAAAAGTGTGAGATAAACAATAAAATCAACGAACGTGATAAAGTTAAGCTAGTTAAAATATCGTTTGAAAATATAGATTTGTTCCGCGGACCTCTTTCGAATCACTAGACCATACCTGCACAAACAGCGCTCAACGAGAGCGCGCGCTCCTTCCGAGCGGGAGAGCTGTGTTTACCGCTCGCCGAATCGGAGAGAAAGATACGTCAGAATGGCATATACTAAGAAAGAAGTGCGCACAAACGTGCAATTTAGTTTGGTATGAGTTACTTCTCTTTACTATATTCCACCAGTGACTTCGTTCTATTCACACATTTACTAAAATAATATTTTGGACACACTTCGTTGTACAGTTTGCACACGCATTCGGGGGAAGGTTCGTGGTACTCTGATCTTCTGCACAGTTTGTGGTGAAAACCGAGAACTGCTAGCCTTGTTATGGCGCTTCGTAATTTGTTGTTCGGCCCTGTCCAGTTGCGGTTGATCATCGCGTCCGTTCCATAGAATTCACTTTCTATTTCCGCCTTCTTCTCTTGCATGACCATGCGTAGTCGAAGTTCTGCTGCGGTAGATGGCAGCATGAATCTGCTTCGTAGTTCCTCTATCAGGAAGGGTTCTCGCGCGAGTTCGTACGCCATTCTGGAGGGTGCATATTTTGCGATTTCCATGCTGCTTTTAAGAACCTTGCTTTGACGTTCTCCATGGTCTTGAGGTCATTGTAGTTTAGCCGGGTCCATGTGATGTCCAGTCCATATGACAGTATAGGGAGTATCTTGGCATAGAAAAGCTGCATGGCTGTTGAGAGTGCTAGTTGGGTAATGTCTGTTATGTCGTGGATAGCTATTACTGCGGCCGTTGCTCGTTCTTGAGTGTGGATTCTGAAGGATTTTGCTGTCGTCTGTATCGTTACACCGAGGTATTTCAATGCATTTGTAATTTGCAGGGGTCGATTTTGTATCCAGATTGTGTCACTTTTTGCTATTCTTCCTCCCTTTCTGAATACCATTTGTACAGTTTTAGACTGGTTTATGAGCAGACCGTTTTCGTCAGCCCAAGCTGAAAGGTTGTTCATGGAGACCTGTAGCTCTCTTATGTTGGTAGACCCCAGCACCATGTCGTCTGCGTACATGTACATCACTGTTCAGGGAGCCTGTGTCTGTATTACGTCCGCTGTCATGACGTTGAAAAGGAGCGGGCTTAGAGGGTCTCCCTGTGGTACCCCTCTAGTTTGGCAGACTTCCTTGGACTTCTGGACTGTATCGTCTATTTGAATGAAGTTTTGCGCTAATATATTGCGGACCAGGTTGAGGACGTGTTTGTCCAGACCTTGCATGTTGTTCAGCTTGTCCATTAGCCGCTGCCTGTTTACACTGTCGAATGCTTTGCAGTAGTCTACGAAGACCTCGTAGAACTTCTGCTTCGGTACTCTCAGGGCCTCTTCGACATCTCCGAGGAGGGCCGTCACTGCTTGAAGGGTCGAGCGCCCCATCCGGAAACCAAATTGTTGATCGGGGATTTGTGGTTCCAATACTTTTGTTAGCCTGGTAGCTAGGATGTTGGTGAGCAGCTTAAGGGGGTTATTTTCCAGAGCTATCCCCCTGTAGGAGTTCGGGTCTGTTGTCGGGCCTTTCCCTTTGTACAACATTTTCAGGGTGGCGTGTCTCCATGAGTGTGGAATTTCTCCGGTTTTTAGACATTTGTTGTAGAGTTCTACCCAAGTGTCTATCAGTATTGTGCTGGTGTCCTTTATGAATTCGTTGAAGATTCCGTCCGGACCGGCTGCTTTTTCCTTTTTGAGTTTTACAATTGCAGTGGTTAACTCCTGTGCTGTGATTGGTTGGGATGGTGCTGCTTGGGCGGGATCTATTTTCATGTAGGCTTGTTCTTCCCCGTTTGGGTTTAGGATTGTCTGGAAATGGTTCCGCCAGGTTTCCATTTGAATGTTTGGAGAGTGGTTTGAGCTCCTCCTCTTTAACGCAACGAAAGGATCCGTTCTTGCGGCTTCTGCTGTCTCCCGCCCTTTTCTTTCCGTGTACTCGTATTTCTTCTGCTTTATGAGTGATTTGAAATCACGCCTGGCTTCAGCATAGTAAACTAAGTCCTGAGGGCTATTTGTTGCTCTTGCCAGGTGTAGTGCTTTCAGAGTGCGATTTCTTTGGCAGTGGCATTGAGCGTCGAACCAAGGTTTGGCTTTTCTCTGTGACGCTTGTGATGTTGCCGAGCTGATGAGAGTTTCAATTTTCTCCATTGCTTCCGTTAGCTCGTTGTTGTGTATGTCTTTCCTGATTGACTGGATTTCCAAGGCCGACTCTTCCAGTACCTTGGTGTTTATTCTTCTGGATGTTTTTGGACTTTGGTGTTTCATTTTGTGGGCTGTTAGAGGATGGATCTTGAACGTGGTGACCACCGGGAGGTGTTTTCTGAGTGGGGTCAGTGTTGATGTGGCGAGAACCTCTTGTCTTTGTACTTCTATGTCGTTTCCTTTTACAAATACCAGGTCTATTGTACTACTGCCGTTTGGGGCGATGTATGTTTTCTCTTGAGCCTTGTTTATGAGCGTGAAGCCTTCTTCTTCTAGTGTTTCTGTTAATATCCTGGTTCTAGGGTTGTTTTTATCTAATCTGCAATTTAAGTCGCCGGCTAGTATAATTCTTTCATTTGGTGCAGTACTTTTGATGGAGTTCATCGTTGTGTCCATGACTTGTGCGATATTCGTTTGAGGCCTGAAGTAGAGGCCGATGATTGTGACTAAGTTGGTCTTCATGATTACTACGTTTTCCTCTGTCTCTTCAAAGATTTTTTGGCCTATTCTGGGGCTGGTGTAACAGGATACTCCTGAGGGCCTGCCCTCCGCTGTCTGTATTGCTGGTGCGTGGGTGGCGTATTTTCCTGATTTGTCGACAGGCTCCTTCGCAAGGGTTTCTGTAAGGACTACAATGTCGTAATTTTGTAATATGTTTTCCGGGACGATGCTCATTACGTTTCTTTGGCCTTCTATGTTCCACAGAAACATGGTCCATTGCGCTCTTCCACTGTCTTGTCTATTTCGTGGCGTGATGTGAGTTCTAATCGAGGCGTGCTCCCCCGCCTCTCCGAAAGAAACGAAAGCGCCTCACATTTATCCCTGCTGGCCAAAACTCATCCTTCCTCACCGACTCCAGGGTGTTGAATGGAATTCCTACTTTGAACACCTTGGTGCTGCCTCTGGTTGGTAGTTCCTCGCATATAATTTCTTCGGCGATTCCCTTTCTACTTAGAAAGTTCTTCATTGACTCGGGTGTTGATTCCTGTCTCAGCCTTACCACGAAGAGCCAGGCCTATCTCTCTGCTGCCTTTAGGACGTTGTCTTCCGTTCCGGTGCCTGTCAGCGTACCCGAGCTTCTAGGTTGTTGCTGTCTCCTCCTGGGTCTTGCTTCCGTCCATGATTTTTCATCGCTGATCTGCATTTTGTCTTGGGCGTCATTTTTGATTTCAGTTGTGGTCCTCTCGTGTCCCCCTCTTGTTAATGGCGGGAACTCTTCCTTTTCCGCGATGATATGGTGTGTTGTCTCTACTATCCTCTTCTTTTGCTCCGTCATCACCGGTGGTCTTGGTGCTGGTGGTTTCAGCTTCTGTGTCGCGTTTTGAATTTTCATCTCAATTGTCGCGTTTAGCTTGTTTTGTAGGAAGTCGGTCAGGCTCTCGACTTTTTGCGTTAGCTTCTGAATTACGGGGTTGTTGTTTGTTATCTCGTCGTTTTTTGTCAGTAGCTGTTGTGTTATTACCTCCTGGTGTATAATTTTCTGTAGCGCGGTTTTGCAACAGCTACATAGCTTGCTTAGGTTGCATCCGTTCTTACACGGTTTATCGAATTCTCTCTCTTTGGTGCCTCCGCAGTCTTTGTGTAACCATTGGTTACGCGTTTCTTCTCTGTCTTTTGTGTTTCCCTGTCGGTTGCTATCAGCCGCCTGAAGTTTCTGGAGATTCCCGCTTGGCGTCGCCTCTCTCACGTTTTCCCGCTGTCAGCGCTTCCTCCCTTGCGTCAACAGATGGCGCCACTTGTCCTTTACTTCCGCTTGGGCCATCCGTGTCCTCTTGGTTGGAAATGTTTTCTTCCGTTATTTTTAGCTTTGTTTTCAGCTCACTTATTTCCTCACTTTTCGCTCTCAACTTGTCATGCAGTTCTATAAATGCTTTTCTTATATCGCTTACCGTTTGCAGAATTTCCTCTTTGAGTTCCTTTTTCAGTTTATTGCTTCCTTCGGCAATTTTCACTAGGTTTATTGTCGAGACTTCTATCACGTCGTACGTTTCGTCCGCCATCTTACAATCATGGCATGTACCTGCTATAGATAGAGGAGAGGGAAACGACCACTCAGTTATCTAGTGGAGTGCAGTGCGTATTCTCAGTAACTGTTTCACGTTGCTTACCTACTGCTACAGTACGGTATGGAGGAATCTAAAAGACGGAAAAGCAGTGATCAGGCATATTCTTTCAATGTTGCATAGCTACTGGAGTAAATACTCAGTGCTTTATCTGCCACAACATTTTGAAAGGTAGAAAGAAACATAACATAATGCGTCATTACGAGTCCAGATATAAAGATATTAATCTTCAACAATTTTAATATCTCTCTTCAGGGAAAAGGCAAGCTCAGTGTTGATATGTTGAATAAATTACGGGATTTCAGTCGTAAACTTACACTTTTCGTAAGTCAGTTTCGGGAAGGTAATATGGCTTACTTTCGAACGATAGAAACTGCTCGTGATGAAGCCATGTTAAATGATTATGTGCAAATATTAACTGAAATTCAAAATGAATTTAGTTCTAGGTTCCAAGAACTTGTCTTAAGGTCCACACCTGTGGAGTAACGGTTAGCGCGTCTAGCCGCGAAACCAGGTGGCCCGGGTTCTATTCCCGGGCCAAGTTACCTGGTTGAGGTTTTTCCGGGGTTTTCCCTTAACTCAGTATGAGCAAACGCTGAGTAACTTTCGGTGTTGGACCCCGGACTCATTTCACCGGCATTATCACCTTCTCATTCAGACGCTAAATAACATACGCTGTTGATAAAGCGTTGTAAAATAACCTACTAAAAATCTTGTCTTAATTGGAAAGAAGTTATCATAATAAATTCTTCAACACCAGTTGAAACAATACCATATAAGTTACAAGTGGGCCTGGTTGGCGCAGTTGGTATAGCACTGGCCTTCTATGCCCAAGGTTGCGGGTTCGATTCCGAGCCAGGTCGATTGCATTTAAGTGTGCTCATATAACCTATGCAGTTGCGAGCGTCGTTAAATAAAACATAACATTTAACGATTTACAGCTCGGACTTATTGATCTCCAATGTCGCCTAAGGGCTAAAGATCGTTTGAATATTACTACTAGCCTGGTTGAGTTTTACAAGACTAAACATTAGCAATAATATCCACGACTACACAGGCTGGCTGTGAAAATGATTGCTATGTTTGGCTCAACATTTATATTTATGACCAACTGTTTTCTATAATCAACTTTAATAAAGGAAGACATCGAACATCTGTAACTGATGTTTCATTACGATCAGTAGGCTACTGTTCCTTTCAGCTGCCAACAGCATAAAACCTCGTTTTCATGTACTGATAAATAAAAATATAACAAAATGATATTGTACATTTAAGTAGGTATAAAATTTCTATTATTTCTGTAAAATAAATATTTCTGTATTAATTAATAAGTCCAAGATAGTTTTGCAAACACTGAACGGGAATTCATTTCATCAACACTCGTATTAGCACTTCCCTTTTGTGTATATTTTGTACGAGATCATCCCTTCTACTAGTCCACCCTATACTGAGCGCAGCTAATATCTGCATTCCGCTCATGAGCTGTGAGCCGGCTCGGAGAGCGGAAACCTTCTGCAGGCCTGCACTAGACAGAGGATGCCGCGGACCACAGGTTGGGAATCGCTGTCCTGATCTCATCGTCTTATTTCACTTCTTTTCAGCAACAGTTATATAGGAACAGATGCTGTGATATGACTTCAGAAATGTATACAATACTTTGTTGACATTCTCCTTTAGTAGCAGATATGTATAATTTTCATTCATGCAGTTATTCGAATTTCTGAGAGTTTTCTTAATTTTATTATTCCACTTGAATACGTTATCCAAGTTCGCTGTGTCGGTAGATATAGAGTTCTTGCTACCAGCTACAATAACGCAGTCTTGTTCTCGGAAGGGGACAAGAAATTTTCCCTGCGTCATCCTTGCAGAACTGCCATAGGGCTCAACCAGCTTCTATTACTGGTAAAACTTTCAAGGAGTGAAACATCGGAGAGCGATGCAAACTGCTCTCTTCTCGTCCTGACTTTAGGAAGACATTAGCTCTAGCGTTGCTCCTAATATCTTCTGTAACATGGTGCAGAATCACAAGACGGAGCTTGTACCATTCTCTGCTCTGTTGACGTAGAGAGATCCAAGCTTTCATATCCGTCAGTACTACAAGTAAAAGGAAATTTACAATTATTATTAATATTAATAATAATAATAATAATAAATATATATTATTATTATTATTATTATTATTATTATTATTATTATTATTATTATTATTATTATTATTATTATTAGGAGAAAATCCACAAACGATTAAGGAAAATACGGGAATTTTACTTGAAGCAAGTAAAGAAATAGGTTTAGAAGTAAATCCCGAAAAGACAAAGTATATGGTTATGTCTCGTGACCAGAATATTGTACCAAGTGGAAATATAAAAATTGGAAATGTATCCTTTGAAGAGGTGGAAAAATTCAAATACCTGGGAGCAACAGTAACAAATATAAATGATACTAGGGAGGAAATTAAACACAGAATAAATATGGGAAATGCCTGTTATTATTCGGTCGAGAAGCTTTTATCATCCAATCTGCTGTCAAAAAATCTGAAAGTTAGAATTTATAAAACAGTTATATTACCGGTTGTTCTTTATGGTTGTGAAACTTGGACTCTCACTTTGAGAGAGGAACATAGGTTAAGGGTGTTTGAGAATAAGGTGCTTAGGAAAATATTTGGGGCTAAGAGGGTTGAAGTTACAGGAGAATGGAGAAAGTTACACAACACAGAACTGCACGCATTGTATTCGTCACCTGACATAATTAGGAACATTATAGATTGACAAATCGAACTGAAGCCCTGACCGAGTTACTACGTGAGCGCTGGCTGTCTTGGGGTGGAGCAAGGGGGAAGGGAGAGAGCACTATGCACTGTGTATTTGCAGATCCACTCACAGTTTTTCAAACCTGCTAACAAAAGCATTAAGAGGTTGACTAATTGCCTGCAATGCTAGCATAATGGAACCTTCCTAGCCGACAGTCGAGGCAAAAATGAAGAATCCGTTATTGTGGTAAACTGGAGAGTGGTTCTTCTATTGGTCGCGATGCCCACACACACCCTCTCAGATATTTAAGTGGTGATTGGTGACTGAATGACGAAGAGCGAGGGAGAGGGAAGAAAGAAAAAGAGAGATTCCAGAAGTTGGCGTGTTTTACGGGGTTTCACTTGAAGTTGTCAAACTCATAAATCCAGCCGTTTTAGATGGGCAGGGCATGTAGCATGTATGGGAGAATCCAGAAATGCATATAGAGTGTTAGTTGGGAGGCCGGAGGGAAAAAGACCTTTGGGGAGGCCGAGACGTAGATGGGAAGATAATATTAAAATGGATTTGAGGGAGGTGGGATATGATGGTAGAGATTGGATTAATCTTGCTCAGGATAGGGACCAATTGCGGGCTTATGTGAGGGCGGCAATGAACCTCCGGGTTCCTTAAAAGCCAGAAAGTAACTATTATTATTATTATTATTATTATTATTATTATTATTATTATTATTATTATTATCGCCATCATTGCGATTGTTATTTTAACATAGAGAATAATGTTTCAAAACTAAGATACGAGTTACTTATTCATCGTACAAAATAGGTTTATGAATTCAATTTTAACAGCACAACCTTCGTTGGTCTTCTGATTGAGGTGGTTCTTAAACTAAATTTATCATCTGTAATTCTCATAACCAGGAAAATATTTAGTATTATTTATTTTCGTTTACATTGAGAATTAATATATTGTACATTATTAACAGATGAACAGTAGCAAGCAATAATAGACAAGGAAATACACTTATATATGAAGGGTATAGAACCATAGTAGGCCAAGCGCCATTTACTAAAACCGTAGAAAACAAGGGTTAAAATAAAGTTATCACCATAATTCAATGGAAACATATAGCAAGTAACATAAAGTATTCACATTCAAACTAAAGGATATGTCAATCTTCATTAAACTATGGTATTCACTTAACATTAACCCTTGCTTTCTCAGTTTTTTAATAAATGGCGCTTGGCCCACTATGGCTCTGAACCCTTCATTTAATCATGTGGTAGCCAGTACCGTTGTTTGTAATAACAATATATTCTCTATAAGCAAGTTGCGACAGTATTCAGTGGGACCAACATTTTACAACTTACCGTTTTCAACATTTTGGAATAAATCATGCTGATTAACAGTGTGCGGATTTTGATAACCTAAAAAAACCCTAAAAATTACCCCAAAAATATTTGAAAATCACATAAAATTCTAAAAAAAAAAACTAAAAATAAACAATCTTAGACATAAGTAGTCAAAACCCTACCTTAAACTATAAGCTCTCTAGACTGTCTACTATGGTATTCCCACATAAAAGTATAAAATTTCCCATATGAACACAAATTTTCCGGGGTTCGAATCCCGGTCGGGAGAAGTTACCTGGTTGAGGTTTTTCCGGGGTTTTCCCTCAACCTAATACGAGCAAATGCTGGGTAACTTTCGGTGCTGGACCCCGGACTCATTTCACCGGCATTATCACCTTCATTTCATTCAGACGCTAAATGACCTCAGATGTTGATAAAGCGTAGTAAAATAACCCAATAAAATAAAAAATACATACGCTTTTTGTCTCTTTTTTTGCTCATGACATGATGGCTATGAATTATACCGCAGTGAAAGATGTAACAACAACTCCACAAACATTTCCTCTCCACTGTAGTAGAGATCCGCTGCTATTGCAATATAATTTATCTTTGATTAAATTTTCTCTTTAATGAATCGTCTAACGTGTTGACGCCGCAGTTGAGTTTATTTCAGACCCGGTAATTAATTGAATTACTCCCGCAAAGCGTGTGATAGCATGGGATTGGTAATGTAATATCCGCTGCGATGTCTTTTCCTGTCTAACTACCCGTAGTACAGTGCAGCAGCTGAATTCTTATTTAACACAAACAAATATTCCAGTGGGTAAATCGTGCATTCTATTTGTTGAGGACCAGCAACTTGAATTAAGAGTATCATCCGATAAACAGTTAACGGACGAAGAGGATTTTCAATTATTCAGTTGTCGAGCAGGGAATTAGCAGTCGGGACATGTTGACAGTGTGAAACGCCCACCTCTGACCAGATGCTAACAGGATGAAACATTCCGAGGGTTTCCCACCACCTATTTGACTGCCTGGCTGAATCGCTGCGGCTTCTTGCAAGCAACAGTCACAGACAAGCGCGAAGAAATTTCCCTCAGGTATTTACTGTTCTATTCTTACAAAGATTGTATGAAAACTATAATACATTTAGGAGTCTTACGTATTGTATTCTGTAGTAAATATTATAGATCTAATTCAATGTTTTTTCCATTACGGATACTAAAACAAATGCTTATAGACAACAACACACCACAAGAACACATCGAAGAAATCATCCAAATCACAGACATCATCACAAAGCAAAACTATTTCACTTACAACAACAAATACTACAGCCAAACAGATGGATTGCCCATGGGATCACCCATTTCTAGCATACTAGCAGAGATATTTTTACACAACATAGAACAAACATACATACTCAATAATGACCACAACAAATATGCAGACAACATAATATACTGGCACAGATACGTAGACGACATACTCATACTATACAAACGAAACAAACTACAAATACACAAACTGCACCGATACATAAACAAAGTACACCCAAAACTTCAATACACACTTGAACTTGAAAACAACAACTCCATAAATTTCCTAGACATCACCATAACAAAACTTGACAACAAACACACCTTCAAAATATACAGAAAACCAACCACCATCATCACAGACATGCAACCCGTTTCAGCTCACGTTACCCGCGGCGTCTTCGTGAACCATCCGTTACGTCATACACTGTACAGTCGCGAGAGAATATTAGTCTATCAGTCTAGACTAGAGCAGCGCGAGGGACGTGTCTACAATCCGTTGAAGCATTTTAATACTGCATTAGTGAATTATTTAGTTGTATTATCATTGAATATACTGTGCATTGAATCGAACGGTACGTATTTATACTTCACTGAAGCATTTTAATACTGCATTAGTGATTCATTTAGTTGTAATATATTTTAATATGCTGTGTATTTAATGAAACGTTTCGTGTTTACATGCCGTTGACGCATTCTAATAGTGCATTAGTGATTTATTTAGTTGTAATATCTTTTAATATGCTGTGTATTGAATGAAACGTTTCATGTTTACATGCCGTTGACGCATTCTAATAGTGCATTAGTGATTTATTTAGTTGTAGTATCATTGAATACACTGTGCATTCAATCAAGTTCAGTTTAGGTTTTATATAACCGAATCCATAAGATAGTCTAATGTACTGTGTGGAATTTTCAGGGCACGATTGCAATTGTGACAAAATATGGAAACTCCTCCAAAGAAGAAACCATCCCCGAAAGTGTACAATTCTCAAAGCAGGAAGATAATTTATAACGTATTGAAATTTTGTAGAGAGGAAAACAGGGCGGGTCTCATTCTACCTTTAGCAAAAGCAGTAGAAAGAGCAGCAAAGGCCGTTGGGGTACGCGAAAAAACAATAAAAACAATTGGGAAAGAGTGTGAAAGAGCAGAAAAACTATGAATTCAAATATCAACTCCCGGTAAAAACTCAAGACGCACAAAAGTAGTAGAGCTAGATGACTTTCATAGGTACTACAGAGGTCAAGGATTCCTGTTATACTATGATCGCTTCCATTCTACTGTTGCATGGTATGCGAGAACCTACATACTGTCTATAACATTGCAACACGTACTGTACTACGTTTCCTACCCCCGCAACTCCGCTTGCTGCCCACAGTCACCGTAGTTCTGATGTAAACAGAGACGGTAGCGACATCACTCCGAGAGGTAACGTGAAGTGGAACAGGTAGTACACAACTCATCTAACCACCCCACACAACACAAACATGCTGCATTCAGGACAATGGTACACAGATTACTCAACATACCCATGAGCCAACAACACTACAATGAAGAAGTGAACACAATCAAATACATAGCACAAGAAAATGGTTATAATCCAAACACAATAAACAACATCATAAGGAAGACAAAACAAAAACTTTAAAAACACACAAAACACAACACAAACACAAAAACACAAGAAATACATCACACTAACATACGAAAACAAAAGCACGCATAAGATCGCATCTTTATTCAGAAAGCAGAAATGCAACATAGCGTACAAAACAGAAAACACACTACAAAGACATCTCAACACACAAATAACACAAACAAATAAATACAACCATACAGGCGTATACAAACTCACATGTAATAGTTGCGACAATTTCTACATTGGACAGACAGGCAGATCATTCCAAACACGTTACAGAGAACACATTAAAGCAATAACCAGAGGACACAATACATCTACATACGCCGAACACATAACTAATGCTAACCATACATACAATAACATAAATACAGACATGAAAATCCTACACACACAACCAAAAAACCAAAAACTCAACACACTAGAACAATATGAAATATACAGACACACTAAAACACATTATAATCAAATTCTCAACACACAGATCAATTGCAGAACACACACACACACACACACTATTTGACTCCACTTTTCAACACGCAAACGCACCCCTATAACAGGCAGCGATCTAGTAGGCTCTGATGATGGTGTACAGTATATACCGAAACAGCTGTAAGCCACACGTGCTTATATGATTAACACCAATAACTTTGCCATTTAATCGATCATCAAATTTTTTTAAACAACCACAGTCGAAAAACACAAATTTTCAGGAGAAACAAAACAATTATCTGGCATGGGTGTTGTTGACACTTCAAGTATGAAATTCATCATGCCATTCTTAAGATGTTGTAGAAACTTGGGAAAACTGAAGTACATTTATAATTTAAATTGCCTTCTAGATATACATGTGTAAATGCAGGTAACTGTGGATAGTGGTTGTTTTAAGAAAAAAATACTCTGTTGTGGCTGAAGTGTGCCTCTCCTTTAATCTTTTTTTTTTATTATATCCTGTTCCTTTTCCTCCCGTTGGCGTATTTCACATGTGTAATGCGAATTCGCAACTATGGGTGGATTCAAAGCGCATTGTCCAATAGGAGACACGCTGCACATCTAGGCAGTGGGAGCGCTGCTCAATTATAATAAAAGTACAGCCTACCTCAATCTGCAGAAGAAGGGAAGGAGCAACTCGTGGCTGTGGTCAACAAAGATCAGGACGACCACCTAAGGAGATAAAAATTCGAAGGCAAAAGAGAACCCATTCTCTGGGAATTAATGTAGGTGCCAATCAACCAAATGCAAAAGTTCATGGAACAGGGCACTGAGTGTATGGCAATGTTTGTTTAATACTTTAAACAAATTGTGTTTTTTGTAAATGTAGTACGATATTTTGTTCAATTTGTATTTTTATTGTTCCATGTTTGAATTTCTGTTTTCCATTTAAATTGCCATGTTTGTAGAAGAAATGCATTTCTCCTCCCACTTTATTCTTAATTTTTCTTTAATACGGTATCTAAATCTGAACCCTTATACGTTGATATTAATGCTGTTATTGCAGATAATGATGACAGGCCTAATTGTCAAATATAAGATAAACAGTATGTTGGAAATAAGTTTGCAATAAATCTGTAACAAGTGTGAGCAGTAGGCCTATTAGATATTTAGTATAAGTGTAACATTTTTATTGTAGCATGTTCTGACAACTTCTCATGTAAAGAAAAGCATGGCATTTTATGGCTATTTTCATGTTTTAAGTTTTCATATTTTTACTGTCGTACATTAACTCAAACTGATTATACACTTATACAACAGAAAGATCGAAAACGTGCAGCTAAACAATTTTTATAAGAAGTTTGTGATAGGACTTGCATTTACAATGCATCAAATTTCTCCGCCAACGCGGTAAGTAATTTGGCGGCCGTTACGGAACCTTCGACTGTCAAGCACAGTCCAGCAATCACGGTAACAAAATTTGTTAGGCCTAACCTTGTCTGCGAGGTTTACTTTGTAATTCAAGATGGTAAAAGGCGATATAATATTTATATATTTAGGTCTATGTACTTTAATTAGGCCTAATGCAATACAATGTTTTGTAATTCAACATTGTAGGAAGCCGATAATTTATCCATTAAAATATTAAAAAATACAAAAATAATAGCAGACAGACATAAATAATTTATCGCTGTTACGAGCTCTTCGACTGTCCAGCACAGTCCAGCAGTAACGGTGACAAAGTTTTCAGGCCTAACCTAAAATGAATTAATGTAACACAATGGTTTGCGAAATTTAGGTAGGTCATTTGTAATTCAACAATGTGAAAAGTTCATCACTTATCCATACATAATTATATAGGTTACATAGCATATACTCTATATATATATATATATATATATATATATATATATATATATATATATATATATATATATAACGATTTACCTCTATGTATCGTAAACAAAAACACTGATACTTCGTTTTTGTTACTTGTTTATAACGAGTCGAAAATATGGACGGATTGGCAGTTCGAATACATCTACTAGAAAACAAAAATTAATGACTACTGTACCAGTTTTAGTCGAATTCTCGAATAGAAATTGCACTGATTCAAACAGATTAGATACGAAGATCTCACAAATGCCAAATTTCTTTCAAGCGCGTCTTCTATTGGACGTTGCGCTTTGGCTCCACCCATGGTTGCGAATTCGCATTACATATATGAAATACGCCTCCCGTTACTTACGTTTCTTTCATGGAGTTACTTCTGCACCTAAAGATAACTCCATATCTACAGGGTCCGGCATTTGGTTCTGACGAGTTTCAACATGCTGTTGTAAAGGACCTATAAGGTTTAAAAATTAAGAAATAACACAGTATGTAGCTTGAATAGTGAAATTTATTACACTGTGTTCATTTTTTTGAAAATTATACATTTCAAGTGATCCCCTTGGTATCTTATGACCTGTTGCAATCTTACACGAAAATTATTCATGACACTTTGCAGTAAACCTGGGGTTTCGTTGATTTCTTGCACTTCAGGCTGTATCCTGTTCTTCAGATCCTGGAGTGTGTGAAGTTATGAAGAAAAGAAGAAATGAATGAATTAATCAATCAATAAATCAATACATAAAGGATTAAATGAACAAAGAAAAAATAAAAAATAAACAAATAATACCTTACTCTCTCCAGCAATATCCTTAACTAGATACTGGATGCGGGATGTCTTATCGTTGAATGTAGGTGAACATTTACTATATGTTACATTTTTTCATTCCGACCATTGACTCAACAGGTTTTAAACGTAAACAGTCGACGTCAAATGCTACTGTATCTCCGTACAGTCAGAAGGAAAAGAAAAATAAAGTACTGTAGTACATACTTTGCAAGTTCAGTCCTCGTCATCATTGATGCAATTACCAGCGTTGCAATAAACGACGATATATTCTCGTAAGTTGTCGAATCTGAATCGTCTTCGCCTATCGCTTAAAAAGTTTTTGTATCGAGACAATTTCTGAAGAAAAACTCTAAAATAGGGATCACTGAATTTCTTTAGAGGGATATTTGCACTGAGCATCATGTGGCACGTGTCGTTTAGACCCGCAGAACTAGATGATGATGATGATGATGATGATGATGATGATGATGATGATGATGGTTCCTCAGATTTCATTTCAACGCATTTCCTGTGCGATGCACTGTTGCAATGTTCCTCTATAGTTGTTCTGGTTTTTATTTCAATTCTACATACATTACATATTGCCACTCTCATACTTCTTAATTGCATTTCGTATCTCTAAGCGAATTTACCGTTTTGACTTCGACATTATGAATGGATCAGCACTACACTATTCAACTCGTACTAAATACTTGATCAGGATAACACACCTGCACACATTGCGTTATGAACGGACCGGGATTCCTTCGTTCTATACGCTGTTGTACTCGCCAGGTACACGAAAGACGGACGGCGCGGGACGTGCCATATACTCCGATACGAAACAACTTCACTTTTCCTTAAGTCATCCCGCATACACTGTCTGTCCTTAACATTTGTGCCGTTTTCAGAAATACTCAGACTTGAAAGTGTTTATGACTCGATGCCTTTCCGATATGCGGCGACTGTGATTATCGTCACTACAGACCATATTGTACTGTTTTCTGCTTTCTTTAGACTCAAACGCATTCTATTAAATCGACGGAGCAGTGTACTGGAAAATAAGGAATGCTTCTAGTTTATATCCTAACCTATCAGAGTCGTCGAGGCGGTATCATTTCGGACTCTCACTCGAAAGGTTCGGGTTCAAATTCGAGGCCGGCCAATCTGAGTGTGCACGATTGGAATTTACTTCCTATACCCCGAACGTTCTTTCCGTTGGCTATATATGTGTTCATGTTGTCTTTAGACTGTGTTTCTACGTCGGGCTGATCCCTCATTTGGGAAATCCTTCCATTTTCCATGTCTCGTGTGTAATCCAAAGAAATTATCCCTGGTTTGTAAGATCCAGAAAGGAGATTAAACAGAGAAACACGGTTATATATTAGAAATAAAACTAGTAATTTCTCGTAATGACGCTGGAAACTCAGAATAGCCATTGTAGCTTGAAAGACACGTAAAACAAATATAGTTACAATCTACAGCTTTAATATGTTCTGCGTTTTAAATATCTAAACAATGCATGGAATATTGGTACATAAATTCCAATCTGCATTGATTAAAATCATGGATATTGCGTATGGAAAATTTCTACTAGTGTCCCCTTTTACAGCACATGTCAATAGAACTCTACACACGTTCCAAAAATAGCTTTTAAGCGACAAAGTTTGTAAAATGATTCGCCGCTCAAATTGCTATACGCTGAACCCCTCAATCGCATATACATATATGTTTTCCCGTTCACAGCACCTAGGGTCGCATTGTGGGATATTGAAAGTCTCGCCACGTGTATCACATTAGTGTTTTATATATGTCCCTGTGTTCAGGGCTCCACTTTTATAATGCTACCAGGAAATACGTTTTTCGCAGAACATTGAAATGTTCGTATACGCGTAGAAAATCGCAAAACGTTGGGTGAGATAGGGAGAGAAATTGGGGAGGGAATGGAGGGTAGGGGGTTGGAAATGTGTTCGGAATACTATAGCGTGTGGCACCAAGGAGTAAAGCTTTCCGTGATAATTTATATGTGTGAGGGAGGGTAGCATATGTTGACTACCATTTGGGGTGACTCTCTCGCAGGTTGGATGTGGCTACTTAACTTGGCTTTTCCTGTGTGTGTGTGTTTATGACAGAGAGTGAGTTTGGTAACCCTCCTGCGCCTGCGGCAAAACAGTCGTTAAAACTGCGGCGGCGGCATCATCGTGCAAAGTATTAGGGTAGATACGATTTGACTGTAAAGCAGTCTCTCTAGACAGCAGGCATTACCATGGGCCTCAGACGCTTCGAGTCTGTCGTAACATCAAGTTATATAATCCAGTCTTCATTACAATCAAATTTCACAGAAGAATTGTTCGTACCTCTATTTAATATGAAATGATTTTGAAGTACTACTAAAGAAGTAATGCTTGAACACAGATGCTAAAATATATAATATGGAAATTAATACGAATAAAACTAAATATGTAATAGTTTCGAAAGTATCAATAACATTCAAGTTAGGAGTGGATGGAAAAATTATGAGTATCAAGCAGGTAAGATACACGTACTAAATAACGCCACCTTAACACTTCAGTCACTATTGCTCTGGAAATAAGTTATGTACAAACACGAAAATTATGAAATAGAAACTGTAATCTTATCTTTGCAAAATAGCACAATGAAAATGGATATATTATATACCGAACAAGAATTAGAACTCAAATAGGAAAACTTTATGAACTGGCGTTATTAGGAACAAGTTGTCCAATTAACGTCACCTATTTTCTAGTAACTTATAATTGTTAATGAATTATTTTTCCTAAGCAACACAAATTGAACGAAGCGACTAAATTTGAGTTTCTGATAGTAAAACATACAAAATCACCCAATACTAATGAAAGATTCTTGATCTGAAACTGAAACACCAGATGGATTATGAAAATATATTTTCCAGTGACTCCTAACTTAAAAAAAAACAGACAATGTGACACAGTAGAAAGTTATTAAACACAAAAGCATTTACCTTAGTTTAATATGAATGTTTTCCAATAAGTAAAACAAAACAAAAAAAAATTAAGTTATGTAAAATAAAAAAAAATTAAGAGTTCGATAAGCAATTGAACCAATATCATCACTGCACATTCTGAACATTTGTAAGTTGAAGGCTTAGTGATTTTCCTGATGTTTTCACACTGGTGCTGTACTGTCAGCCTCAGTACTAACATGGCGTTAAAGCGCTACTGAGTACTTGATAACATGACATGCCTGTTTCTCTAACATTTTCAAATTTTATAGATAGCAAATACTTTCTATACATAGAAGAATGTTTAAGGATCACGAAAATATATAGTTTAATATAGTTATTATTTGCTCAACACACACAATAAAATATTTCCTCTTACCTTGATACAAAAACAGCCATTCACTATCAACACACAACAGGAAAATGATGGAATATGTCACTCGTAAATGTCAGCGGAACTCATTTCATCACTAGATTGCAAGCGAATGCAGGCTACAGTAGTGCACTACCGAAAACTTGTGTCGTTAACAAAAATTGATAGGGTGGCGTTAAAGGTATACATGGCGTTATTTGGCTCAGGGACCTTATTACAGTTAAATTATTTGGGAGTTCAACACTCTCACTTTGAAAGAGGATGTTTGAGAATGAAGTGCTTAGGAAAATATTTGGGGCTAAGCGAGATGAAGCTACAGGAGGATGGAGAAAGTTACACAACACGAAGTACATCGTTGTAGCTGTTAGCGAGTCTAACTCCGAAACTAGCGGTCATGGGTTCGATTCCCATTGAGGACGAGTTGCCTGGGTGACGTTTTTTCGGAGTTTTTCATCCTTACTCCTATGGATGAATATCAGGTAACTTTATCAGGAGATTGGAACCCCACTCATCTTCGCCACTTCCTTTCCTCCCCCATCGTCCTTTCCTTATCATCCCGTTTCTGGTTTTTCAGGTCACTCTACCGGCGGACTCCCGTAGCTGCTGACTCTCTCGACTGGCCTCCGTGGAATGTAGTTCAGCGATGTTGGATGGCTTCTGCAATGGCATCCGAGGCGAACCTACTCGGGGGAGGAGTTTCGCCTCGGACCGACAGCGGGACCTTGGGGGAATTTTCCGAAGCAGGAATGGTATATGGATTTTGTCGGCTGTAGGAACCGGTCGTTAAGGGAGTCATGTGGTTAGAGCGGTAGCGTAGGGGATCTGTGGCATGCAACTCATTCCATAACGAGGATTAGCGCAATAGATCTCAATAGGTCGCAGTGCTGGGTCATCCGTGGCCCTCAAAGTTACATTCCATTCCATACACAACACAAAACTACATGCATTGTATTCTTCACCTAACATAATCAGGAAAATTATATCCAGACGTTTGAGATAGGCAGACATACAGTATAGCACGTATTAGTGTATCCGAAAATGCGTATAGAGTGTTAGTTGGGACATCTGAAGGAAAAAGACCTTTGGGATGGCCGAGACGTAGATGGGAGGATAATATTAAAATGGACTTGAGGAATGTGGGATATGATGCTAGGGACTGGTTTAATCTTGCTGAGCATAGCGACCGATGGCAGGCTTCTGCGAGGACGGCAATGAACCTCCGGGTTCTCTAAAAGACATTTGTAAATACAGAATAAATCAAAAGTTTGAAACCATATAAATATATTCCATATGCTTGATTTTCGATTACTATAGGTGTTACCAGTATTTGTAAGACCAAATTCTCTATCAGTGACATATTCGATTCTAGCCCTCAGCTATCTCAAAAGCCATTTTGAATGCAACTTTGAAATTTTAAATGGAAAGGGGGTCATGTAGATATTCAAAATCATGTGAAATTTTCTAAGAAAAACAATGGTGCAATCTGTTTTGAGATATCTCTAATCACTTTCAAGTTATTCAAAGATAACTGTAATAATGACACATCATTAGTTATTGTATCTTCAGATAATTCGTAACATGGTACGATACTAAGGAGGCTTTGGAAAAGGTGTTTTTATGCAATTCTGGTAATTAACTTTTCCTGCTTTACTGTTTGGTTAACCTGTGACAGTTTCAATGCATTGTTGTGATTATTTGAAGCTTTCCTATAATAAATTTCTTGATTTTCGTGATGATATTATCGAAAGAGGAAAGAATTGATATCATTCTTCAGTCTAGTACGTTAGGCCACAGAATTGTTGGGGCAGACTGAACAAACAGTTTCCTGGACATTGGATTGGTCGACGTGAACCAGTAGAATGGCTGGCCAGGTCTCCAGATTTAACACCCCTTGATTTTTATTTGGGGGTTACATAAAGAGCTTGGTAGGATGAAGAGAAAATTGAGAATGTGGAACATTTAAAGAACTGTATCATTGAAGCCTGTGCTGAAGTCATCCCGGAAATGCTACAAAATATTCTATCCACATTCTCAATTATGATATTAACTCTATTAACTCTGCGAGGTTACATAAAACCATTCCTATTACATTATTATTATTATTATTATTATTATTATTATTATTATTATTATTATTATTATTATTATTATTATTATTATTATTATTATTATTATTATTATAGGTAATATTAAATAATAATCAACTATATTACAAACTTTATAACATATTTTTAGTTACAAAATGCTTAGTTAATGAATGATATTTCATGTGCTTTTATACATCTTATTGCAATATTTGAAGGAGAGAGTAACACCTTATTACTTGCATACGGTTCTTTTCTTTTAATTAAAGATTTTGCTCCTATTATTTGAAGTGTAAAATCTACGAATCGTTCATTATTATTTACACACAGAACACTTAATAAATTTTACAGAAGAAAGAGTTCGTCTAAAGGGCTGGATTCGGGAAGAGTACCTAACACGCTCATTACATTTCCGCGATGAATAGCAATACTTAAGCGTTGACGCAAATGAGTAGTGCAACGGCGATCACCAGTAATGGAGATCAAAGTTTGACCGATTTGAGATACCAAAACTTTAGCGTCGTGACTCCAAGGACCGAAGGTTTCCACAGTAAAGGGGACAAAGATATAATTGTCTAAAAGATGAGCATATTTATTGACTTTTTTCTTCACTACTAATTCAGTAGCAGAAGCTGCGCGTCTGGAGGTATTCGGCAAGTGAGATGGAGCTAGAGTGTCAACGCAAGTGTAGTTCCCAATTGAATATTTTCCTCTAGACCATGGAAATAAGGCGAGACCATCGGGTCGTTTACCATCCGCGCGACTAATACCTGGTGGTTCCAAAAGAGACGAGATGTCACAAGAAGTCAGAGATCTTTTAATGATATCATTGAATTATGTATGTCTGGGAATGCGACCCTTGCTCCTCGCACAGCTGAGTGCAGAATGGCCGTAAATATAAGCAATTCCTCCTCAAATACACTGGTGTGGCTGGCAGAGTTTACACCGAAGGCGGAAAGCCATTGCGATTTTAAAGGATATACTATCTATTAGAGGGCCGATGTGAGGAGATGGTAATGCGTGTAACCAAGCTCCATACTCACTCTCTTGAAGAGCTAGAAGTCGTGCAATGTCTTGTTCGGATTTGAAAGAAGAAAGGAGTTTATCTAAAATATTTGGGGAAAAGATAACGTGCCACTGCTTTTGAAATTCATGATGGGCAGGAGGATGAGTGGTTTGTGAGGAAGTATACCAACTAGTCAGAGCATCACGCACATGACAGATTTCAGTTGCATCACTGTATAAAGGAAAGAGCGATTTGATGCAACGGAAAACCGCAAAGGCAGAAGAAAGAAAAGAGGTATACAAACGTCAGAAAGTTTCCGAATGCCCACACCACCAACTTTAATTGGGAAAGAGGTTGAGTCCAACTAGTAACGGTAAAACATATATTTAGGATCATTTCCAAACTGGATCGAAAAAGAGCATCAGCTTTATGTAGGAAAGATGGAAGAACCCATAAAGAAGTAGTACGCATGAAGTTAATCATCTCAGGGATTATAAAACAATTTTTAAGAGGATAATAAGAAATATGAGCTGTATTAGTTTTAAACGATCGATAAAATATTGCAAAGAAATTAGTTTTTGTTCATCGATGTGATCGGCAGCTTCCAAAAAGACGGGAGATCCAAGAATTGTTAAAGTGGATTTTGACATTAGTAAAATACCCGGAGAAATTTTTAGAAAAGAAGACAAAACAGGTTGATTAAACTTAGAACAAAAATAAATTTCACATTCATCAAGATTAAGTTCTAACCCTTATAGTTTAACCGAATTGAATGATTTTATTAAGATCTTGCAAAACATCTGAAGGGGCCCCACTTAAGCAACTATCATCTAGGTAAAAAAGGTTGAGATCACTAATAAGTTCCTTAATGAGGGGAAAAATTGTTAGACTAAAAAGTAAAGGGTCAGCCGGGTCCCCTTGTTGGCAATCTGATTGAGACATAATTGTATCAGAACCAAAAAATAAAGTAGAATGGTGTCTGTATGATTGCCAGAAATAGGGAAAAAGTTGTGGAATTTTAAGTTTGAGAGCTTGCAACATAGTAGCTCTTTCAATACAATTGAAGGCATTTCTGAAATCTAACATTATTATTATTATTATTATTATTATTATTATTATTATTATTATTATTATTATTATTGTCTAGACTAGACTTAGCCCTGAGATAATTGATAGGAGATACCTTCACTCAACACTTAATCTCATCTTTTGAAGAAAGTTTTGTATCAAGTGTCTTCTATTACTGAAAACCTATCTTTCTAATTTATGAGGTACATAGTAAGGCTTCTGCGAGATCACATACTATTCACTATTCTACAGGCGAAATTCATAAGGTATTCCAGAATAGAATTATCACTAGAACTATATAGTTCCTAGATTCTAAGGGTCGTATTCATAGACATTTTTAGCTCCGACTTTCGGTGGATTACCAGCGTTTTTCGTATTCATAAACCAGTGTTAGCGATAGGATATGATTTGAATTCTGTACAAGTAACCAGTGGATAGCCGGGGCTAGCTTAGTACGCTCGTGGCGCGTGCTGCGAAATGTCTATGAATACCACCCTAGAAGTTTATCTCTGCAGAACTTAAAACGTATAAAATAATTCATATAACACAGAAATACTAAAAAATATAATTTTCGAAAACATTCCCTGTATTTCTCATAGTGACGCGTCATTTCTTAAACAGGTGTCATAAATGCTTGGAACAAGAAGGTAGACAGTTTGAATATTGCCTTGTGTACTTTGGATGAGTAAATGATCTTGTTTGTAATTAAATATATTTTGTATGCATAGTTTACACTCTCTCTATTACGACTCGTGAAAAGGCATTGTTCTACAGCAGTGGTGCATATTCAAGCCCGTACGTTCTGAAGCACGTGGATTGCTATGCGCGCGGGTTAAATTACTTCCCCTACTAAAAAGCACGGAAAGAGAGGTAGGAGTGCAAAGGTTGTCTATGCATACGTTAAGTAGAGAACAAGAGTAAGACATACTGTCCTTAATATGTGGAAAACATTGCATTGTTAAGAAATGAAGTAGCCTATTCAGAGATCCTAAATGGAAATGATCCAACACAAATTAGAGCTCTTCTATCGTCCTCGTTCCCCAAATCCAGGAAATTTACCTCCAGAATTGCAGCTAAAATTAATTGACCTTTAATATACTGCCCTGTTGAAAGGTTCGTATGGGAACAAGGACTTCTTTAGCTTTTACAATTCCTTAAACTATGAACTGTGTCTGAGGATTCGTAAATTTGCAGCGAAAATTAGTATGTTATAATTTTCACCAGCATATACATACCAGTAGGTTTTCTTGAACCTAACGAAGCCAAGATTACAGGCCAAGCTATTCGATTATTATAAATGCCTTATGCCAGTCATGTCAACTGAAGCCCATAGGAGCAAGCGCTCGCTTCAGAGCTCAGGAGAGGCTGAGGAAAGGAAAGAGACGACGAAAGAGCTAGTATATGCCGCTTGGTCGAGCTATATATAGGGATGGCCAGCACAGATTCAATAGATAAAGGGAAGAGAACTTATTAAAACTGTATCCATGTTTATTTTTAGATTTGTTTGAGAAGTATAAGTGCATTATAAGAATGTAAGTTTTAATTTTAATGCTCATTTTTCACAAGTTTGCTTTTTTTATTCAAAAGGAATATTTTCTCAACTTTTTTAAATAGAAAAGTGAAATTTTCAGATATAGGCCTATTTATTTAGTAGTCTTACAGGTAGTGAAAAATGTTCTCGTAAATCTAATGTACCGTAAATACATATTATTGAAGATAGTGTATTACAAATTTTGAAAATATTCGCATGGAAAATGTTTGTGAGGAAACAAATTAAAAAAGCAACTACTGTTACATCATAAGCAAAAGATATGTGCCCATGTGTTGTAAAAATGTCAGCTCTATAGCTTCAACAGATTTCGAGAAAATAATTTAATATTCTGATAATATGAAGTTGCTCACCAATATCACCTTCAAAGCATAATGCGGTAAGAGTTTTGTTATGGAATATTAGTTATACTTACAACATATACAGTACCTAGGTAACTTTGCTTCGTATTGTAATATAGTTTTGATTAGTTCATTGATTACTTTCATAAGGCTGGAGATACCACCAATATCAATTTCAACTTACTATGTCATACTCAGTCTCTTACTTTGGGATAACACTTTCTTTATGAATGATGTGATTCATTCACTTAGTACAGTTTAGTTGTACTACTATGGAATGTATGTGAATATTCCTTCATAACTCTTTATTATGTTACTGACGTTTAAAACACAACTTCAATATTAAGAAATTGGTGTTAGTACTTTTGTTTTAAAGACAATATAGAGAATATCAAACAGAAATAAAATAACAACATAAAATTTCACGTCCCGTTTGAAGTTTGTGCACCACTGTTTTCTTAATCCAACAGGCTGCTTATTCCTCCTTCACTACCCACCGCTTGATGCCCTAGCACGACGTCAAGGTCAGAAAAATGAGCTTGCTATGACATCACTGATTTACAGGATTACTTGTGTTTCAAATTGATTAACTCGGAACAAATATTAAATTTACAGAAAAAAAAATCATTATTATTATCAATAAAGTTAACCACATTTCCCTCATGTTCTGAATTCAGTCGTCTTATTATCTGTCTTTGTTGGATTTTTGTTTCGGCATTCTGATACAACCTCACGTCACTTAAGCAGGTCTACTCTTGAGGAGTGTCCAATGTTCACTCTGTCTACTCCTTACAGACAGTAGAGACACCCTGCAACGGGACGCATTGTGTAAACAATGTATACAGAGTGTTTCAAAAATACGGGGCATAATTTCAGGTATGTATTTCCCACATGTAGACAATCAAAATAGTTCATTACAACATGTGTCCGGAAATGCTTCATTTCCGAGTTATGGCCTTCACAACATTGAAATTCACCGGAACGTTTTTCTTTCCGCAGGTCGTTGTCATTACAGAAGATGTTCAAAATGTCCACCTCCTGCTTGAATACACCTCACATCGATGTCTCATTGACCTGCGGACACGATCCCAAACTCTAGGAGTATTGCGTATGTCCTCAAAACATGCCACAATTCGATTCCGAAGGGATTCCAAATCACGCACCGGAGACGAATAAACCAATGATTTTAAATGTCCCCACAAGTAGAAATCGAGAGGGTTCAGATCAGGTGAGCGTGGAGGCCAAGCAATTGGGCCACCTCTACCTATCTATCGATCAGGAAACCTTCGATCCAAGTACCGGCGAGCCGTACGACTGAAGTGTGGTGGAGCGCCATCATGCAAGAAGTGAATGTGTTCACGATTGATCAGTGGAGTGTCTTCTAAAACATGAGGTATAGTGTTTTCCAGGAAGTTTGTGTACGCCTGCCCCGTAAGTCTGTTTACAAGTACATGATGGGGTCCAACTAATCGATCACCAATGATACATGTTGAGGGAGAACCGCACCTGGTGATGAGATGGAACAGTTGCACGTGGGTTTTCATACGCCCATACATGCTGATTGTGGAAATTTGTTATGCCATCTCGTGTGAACTGTGCTTCATCTGTAAATAATACTAAGGCAGGAAAGTTCGGATTTACACCACACTGCTGCAAGAACCACTGACAGAACCTAACTCTTGCAGGGTAATCTGTTGGTGACAGGGCCTGTACACGTTGCAAATGATAAGGATACAACTGATACTCTTTCAACAGTCTCCAGACAGTCGTATGAGAAACATTGACTTGCAACTCTACCCTTCGTGTGCTGATAGACGGAGTCATGATCACAGCCTCCAGAATCTCCTCATGTACTTCTGGAGTTGTATATCTTGGCCGTCCCCTTCTCAATCCAGGAGAGTTAAATTTTACATACTCGCACAGGCGGTAATGGAGACGTACAAATGTCTTCCGATCTGGACATTGTCGCTGTGGGTACCTCTCCTGGTACAAACGACGAGCCAGCGCAGCATTGCCGTACGCCTTACCGTACATGAAGTGTATCTCTGCCAGCTCTTGATTTGAATACATGTCGCACAGTCTAACGCCTACACAACACTGAATGTAACCTTCGCCTCGGAATGAACTGTCAGAGTGCCCTCTTAATGTATCCTTTGACGGCAACGACCTGCGGAAAGAAAAACGTTCCGGTGAATTTCAATGTTGTGAAAGCTATAACTCAGAAATAAAGCATTTACGGACACATGTTGTAATGAAATATTTTGATTATCTACATGTGGGAAATACATACCTGAAATTATGCCCCGATTTTTGAAACACCCTGTATATAAAATTATTTACAACCCTGATACCAATACTTTTCTTGAGCCCTACTCATCAGGTTGTATAATTGATTGCATATCACGTTCGCCATTTCCGACTGAATTTGTTGATGGAAATGTTACCTAAATTAAAACTATTCAGAAGTCGCTGCATATGGAGAAAGACTGAGGTAGGCTAAGTATGTCAAAAACCATCTTGTCAGTAGAATGGCTTCAAGGACTAGCGTATATTTCCTTGCAACTCTCGATGTTATGAGCAGAGCTAGGAACTTCGTACCGATCGCTATTCGCCTATGCAGAGTACGTCCAGCCAGGTGCGACGTCATCAAAACATAGCTACAGCTACTCATAGAAATAGGAACGTACAGTGGAAAGGAAAACAAACTCGTCGTCAAGGCAATATTTCCGTTTGAGGAAAAGAAAAACCTATGGGGCATTCGTGAATGCACTGCTAGTTACACAATTATATTTATTTACAACTATACAAATTGTTACATACATAGTCTATAGATTGACATTTCTCTTTACATATTTACATAATTTACACCTATAGAATATAACACAGGGTGTAACATTTACTGATATGATGCAAAACAACAGGTTAATAATAAAATAATACATTTCGCAAATATCTTGAAACTTTTACTAAGTAAAACCCAAAGAGGGAAACAAACTGAAAAACACACACGCACACTGCAGGAAACTTACTGTGTTTGTACAGAGAATTAATTTCGCTCACATTCGCAGTAGAACAATATGTTATTACTCAAACGTCTTCCATACTGCCCATGTGGCCCTGCTGCGTGCAGTAAGGGTTCTTAACATGAATATGATGCACTCCAAGACGGCCGTTGTTAGCGCAGGTCTCCCGTTTTGTATGCCTATTTCCTGGCTGCTCGCATCCTGAATGACGAGATCGGTACATAGTTCCTAGCTCTGCTTATGAGTGATTCTTTCTCTTTATACGTATTTTAAATACCGTAATGAACTCTGTCAGTAACACAACCTGCTTTTAAAAGTTGTCAACTATTGATATAACTTTTAATTAAGTTTTCTCGCACTCCTGTTTACTGTTTTTCATTATGTTTTTGCTTGAAGTACTTGAAAGTGAATGTTGTCTGCGTCGCTCACAATTTGCCACGGTCTTCAGATCTTCCGGTGTCATGCAGCCTAATATAAAAGCTGACAGGGAACATCAGAACGCTGCGACATGTTATTGTCAACATCGCATTTTTAAAATACCCCGGAACTGATCTCTGCTCGTTAGCAGTCGTGTAGCTTTAAGCTCTTGCGAACGGCTTTTTTCAAACAAGTCTCTTTACAGTAAGTTATATGCAATACAATTTCGTGGGAATTCATTTCTGTAAAAAGTGAAATTTCTTCTCGGAAGTTTTCGAAAGCAAGGAATAAGCTTTGGGAGATATTCAATTTTTTGTCTATCTTTGTATGTTATTCAAGATGCAGCACAACCTTTGATACGGAAATTGGTCGCTGGTCAGAGACTAAGGCTGGTATTCATAGTCGACACTTTATATCACCACTTTGCTAAGTGACACTTTTGACGAAAGTGGCTCTTTCATATTGGTGGTATTCATAGACGATTGGAGAAGTGCACTTTACAAAGTGTCACTTTACGCCAGCAAAGTGTAAAGTTACAATTTGGTTGGTAACAGAAGTCCCACAATGCCTTTCAAAACAAGTGAACAAACAGTAACAAATTAATGTGTAACCCACAGATTATAATGCTTGTGATTTGAGTTGGGAGCCTAATTGATCGCGAGAGAAAGAAAATATATATTTAAAGTTGTTTTATTTCAGTTTCTAGTTTTTGTTGCCGATAGTTTAGATTATCTCAGTCAGTTCAGATGTATAATATTTTATTAGATAGGTAGTGATACTGCTAGTGAAATTAGGTTAGGTTTTGTACAGTACATAGCTGATCCATTGATTTATATAGTTAGATTAGGTTTTGTACATATCTTTTTCATTGATTTATATCGTTAAGTTAGGTTTTGTACGTTTCGTTCCACTGATTTATATAGTTAGGTTAGATTTTGTACATATCTTCTATTGGTTTATGTAGGTAGGTTAAGTTGGACTGAGTAGGTTAAGTTTTGTGTGTGTGTGTGTGTGTATATATATATATTTTTTTTCATTTATATCGTTAGGTTAGGTTTTATACGTATCTGCTTCATTCATTTATCGTTTCATTCCCTGTATTTTCATTTTTGTCTTTTTCGTGAATAGTGAAAAGAAGTCAAAAGAATGAAATAAACACATTACTACTGCTATTATTATTATTATTATTATTATTATTATTATTATTATTATTATTATCTCTCTCTTGTTTCCATTATTGCCTGCTCTTCAGGAATGCCAAATTTTTCTACAATGCAAAACAAAATAGGCCTAATCATATGAGATCTCTTTTCATGGTGAGGTTATGACTGCACATGAACTAGAGACAGTATCTCAGCAGAAGCAGCCATATCAGATGTATTGCTTACCGGCATGAAAATATATGTTATCAAAACAGTAATGATTATATAAACATCAAGATAAATATTGTCTCAAAATACCGGTAGTCAACAAAAATAAAAATATTTTAAACACAATATAATTTTATGGAATCTGCTTAGAAAGCAGGCACGTGAGGTCTCTCAATGCTAATTGAAGATAGTTACGCCTACATTAGATTGAAGGTAGTTTAATATTATTGAAGTTAAAAAGTTATTTTCAGTAATAAAAATAGGTCATATAGGCATATCTACCTACATATCACTTCATCGAATTGGGGTTATAAATATACGAATGTTATTATAGAAATACCTGAACTATAATATTGTAGATATTAATGTATGGTACATATCTGTAGCATAGAATTTTAATGCAGTCAATAACTGTATTATTGGAGGCACTGGCAAACCTCTATTATTCGTTTTTGTCAACGAGTCATCGAAAAGATGCGCAATCTCAGTAAGTTTCTTTATTAAATCGGAACCGTTTTTTTTAATTCTACATCATTATAAAATTCCACGGGATTGTCTGTAGGCCTATCCCTAATGTAGCGCTTTCGTACATTGTCCACTAATTGTGCCAACTCTTCCGCACGTTCTAATAAATAATTCGACAACCTCCAAGACGTCCGCCATTTTTGTACAAAGTGACACTTTCGGCTCAAAGTGTGGTCGGAAGTACACTTTCATCCAAAGTGTTCCTTTGCACCAAAGTGTCGACTGTGCAACGGAAAAGTGATACTTTGCGTCTTCCAAAGGAGACTTTAATCGAAAGTGTCGACTATGAAAACGAATCTAAGTCCCACCTCGGAATAGCTCGGGAATCATCGTGTGCTCTCTGTTTGCACGCATAGGTTTTACATAGATTCGAAGTCCGGTCTTTGCTAAGAGAAGAAAGAGCTCTATCGCTAAGCCATAAAGGCTTCGTAGGGAATGTGTAGTTTCGTGACATGGAGATACGTCACTACTACGACTTGATATTATCCTCGGATCTCTATGGTTATTACGAGGTGGGTCAAAAGTAGATTTCCCCAATATTATTCGTTCTTCGGTTCCATACTTGTACACATATACAGATGTCATAACTTGAGTAAATGGATAGCTGGTGTAATAAGTGATGGGTTGACAATCATGTTCGTGCGTCAATTGGTTTTCCGATGTCATGTCTTGAAAACAGCCTTAGTTTTGCCGAAATCATGGAGTATCACCTCATTTTGGTGTAGGAGTGAGGGACTCCTTGAATCAGCAATTCCATGAATGGATTGGCCGTCGTGGCAGAACAGAATGGCAACCCAGATCATGCGACCTGATGCCATGTGATTTTTCGCGGTGGGGTATCCTGAAAAATGATGTTTTTACTCAGAAACAACATCTACATCACTTGCAACAATTTTATTTTATTTATTGCTAGCAAAAAAAATTATATTACATACATTAATAAAAGATTTTACAAAACTATTGTAATACTAGTATATTAATATTCTTCAAAATTCAAAATTGATCACCAATCTCATATTCAATATATATATATATATATATATATATATATATATATATATATATATATATATATATATATATATATATATGAAGTCGGGTGTAACCAATAATGAAAACTGGATAGAAGAAAACAAATAATAATAATAATAATAATAATAATAATCACAACTGTGATTAAACTGTTAACTGTAATTACACGTGAAATTTAAAAAGAATAAGAAACAAAAAAAAAACAGGTAGACAAACGGTACATAGCCTACACATAAACATACTAAGCTAAGAATACGACATTGTTAAAGTGTCAAAAAGTAAAGGATAAGAATTTACATGATTATAATTTTAAAAACAGTTCAATCACTTGTTTTAATAATGTATTGTGTAATAATTTTAGTTTAGGATTCCTCTTTATAAAATCATTCGTGAAAATCGATGAAAATCGTGAGTTATGTTCTGCCATCTGTAAATCAGTGTCTAAACGTTGTGAATTGTGTATTGAGAAATAGGGCCTCCATTTTGAACAGAATCAGTAAAGAAATGTGTAGTTAAATGTAAATTGAATGTAATTAAATGTAAAAAAGTGTTTGGGGAAAGCGAATTTTGATCCACCTTGTATTTGCATGTGAATCTGGCGATAAATCGAACACACTTAGACAAATTCACGCTACAAAAGAGCGACCATTTTCTGTGTCAAAGGATGTACAATAAAACGCCAAGTTGTTTTAAAAGCACATCTCTCTGGAGCTGTACAGAGTGTTTCATAATTATAGGAACAAACTGCAAGGGTGAATGCAGGACAAATCGAAAAGTCCTCCGTCATCTTAGCGTTTTATTATATCTTGTCTGTACATGTGCTCTGTGGTAACATAATATCCGAAATACAATGAAAGGAGAGAGCGTTATAATATGGGCTCCATATGGCCACCGTTCATAAAAAGACAGATATCAGAACGTTTCCTCATTGACAATAATACACTTTCGAATATCGCAGGTGTGTCTAATGCGTTGAGAATAATTGACAATGTATTAATGATGATGTTCATCATCATTAACTGGCTGGAATACACGAAACATTTCATATCTCCCAAAACAAAAAATCAAGACGATTGAACTCTGGGGACCTGGAAGGCCATGGTGTTGGTAAGTCATGGCCGATACACTTGCTTTCGAAGTTTGTGCGTAATAGCTCTCGAACGTTCAAATAAAAGTGAGCCGTTGCTACGTCATACATGTACCACAGCAGCTGCGTTTCCCAAAGAGGTACAATTTCTTTGGATCACGTATGAAAAAAAATGAAGGTACGCACGACCACTATGCCTGTCAGTTAGAAAATGAGGCTGCAATTATACCCGGTATATTCGGTTGGTGACCACATTATTTCTCGGAAACAGCTGGTTTCCGAACCTATGTTCATTAGAAATTTGTGTCTTGCTTCATTGCCTTCTAGTCACGCCTGCAGTTTATAGTTATACTTACGAAACATCCTGCATAATACGTCTACTTCAAGAGTAAACCAAAACTGAAATGACCATGAAACTAATTGGCACATCCTTCATTTCTCTTGATATTGTCCTTTGACGACGAAGAAATTTAAAGACAATAACTGCTCTTGAGTTTGATTTTCTTCTTCTACTTCCCATTTTTCTTCTTCTCTTTCTAATTTACGACTTCCTCCTCCTCCTCTTTTATATTTAAATATTGAATCAAGGGAAATGATTATCCGAAATCCATATTAAAGTCGAGTACGCATTTAGCTACAAATTCACAAATTGTACTCTAAGAAACGAAGTAATTCCACAACTAATGGAAGTGGTGGAGCTTCCCAGGCCCCGCGAAAGAGTCCTCGTTCTTATTACGTTCTTTTTTACTTTCTCAATGAGCAAGTATTTTGATACTGCCAAAAAAGAAGCAATTTTGATATACTGACCGAAATACACGTATCAGCGTCACCGAAAACGAAGAAGTGTTTACTTGCATGTCATCCACCCGTCCGTGCACAATGATTTATCCTAATTATTGGTAGGATTTTTTCCATATTCAGTATCTAAGAGTCAATTTGTCCAGGTATGATTGATGTCCATGAAATACGGTGTAAGTAAAAAGTATGGAACTTTGCTTGTAGCTTCCCTACTTTTAATTTTATGAAGATACTATATACTCAAAAGTTATCGTGGTGGGATGAAAAAAGGAATATTTTAATCATGTTTTAAAAAATGTATTCATTTACAAAGCTTATGACAACAGTTTTTTAATTAACACGCCGTACTAATATTTCAATTTTTATATTATTCAGGTCTAAAAACATAAAATAAGATAAGCTAAGCTAAGATAAGATAAGCATAAATAAAAACATTCTTCTTCCACCCTGAAGATATCTCAGAAGTAGCTTTCTTTCCTCTCGGGAAAAAATCCTCTCAATCCACAAGGATCAAAGCCGTTATTCGCAGGACATTCTCTTAGAATTTTCGAATTCATCCAGTTCAAACATCCTTACATTAACTGTCCCAGAGGGTCCTATAAATTGGTTGACCTCCTTGTTATGTTCTTATTTATTGCTATGATTATCTTTTCTCACAGATCTATACAGCGCTGTAACACGATCAATAAAATCTATTAAAACAAATTGAGTTCGGTTGTCTTGCAACGGGGAACTCGCAGCCACTTCTTTCAGGTAATGTTCATAGTCGTTAAATTGAAAATATCCGCGTCTTCCTTCGCTCTGTGTTATGTTTCGTTATTTTCCAGAAATGTGCAGCTGTTAGCAGAGTGTGACACAGGGGGATTTCGTGGAAGTATTTTTCATCTCGAAAAGTGCATATCCAGCAACATAGTCGAGAGGAATTGCAATTTTTTACAAAGCGTTGATGATATTGTCCACAAGAGGCGAAGTGCGCCTGGAGATAATAGCCAAGATCAGTATACGGTGCTTCAACTGCAAGTCATATCTATAGCATTCTAACAGATTCCAGCGTCGGCTTATTCGTAACAAAGATGTCCAGAGTATTTGTAAGGTTTTAGGGCAAAACTTCCATATTCACTTCTTCCACAGGACGTTTATAGATCATTTAGAGAGCATATTATCATAATAAGAAATTATCATTATTATTATCAACAGCAACACATCACCACCACTATAAACAATATAATCATTAACAATATTAGCAACATCAGCAGTAAAATCCCATTACAGATCATCACAAAATCATGAATAAATAAACAAAGTTAACACTAACATTATGACTTACTTACATACTGGCTTTTAAGGAACCCGGAGGTTCATTGCCGCCCTCACATAAGCCCGTCATTGGTCCCTATCCTGAGCAAGTTCAATCCAGTCTCTATCATCACATCCCACCTCCCTCATATCCATTTTAATATTATCCTCCCATCTACGTCTCGGCCTCCCCAAAGGTCTCTTTTTCTCCGGCCTCGCAACTAACACACTATATGCATTTCTGGATTCGCCCATACGTGCTACATGCCCTGCCCATCTCAAACGTCTGGATTTAATGTTCCTAATTATGCCAGGTGAAGAATACAATGCGTGCAGTTCTGTGTTGTGTAACTTTCTCCATTCTCCTGTAACTTCATCCCTCCTAGCCCCAAATATTTTCCTAATCACCTTATTCTCAAACACCCTTAACCTATGTTCCTCTCTCAAAGTGAGTGTCCAAGTTTCACAACCATAAAGAACAACGCGAGGGTTCAGAATGACAAGGTTCTATCTAGTGTTTAGTAAATTTTACAGGAGAGCATTTTAAAAGTTTGGTTGTTAATAAAATCAATGCAGAAAATAACATTTTCAAACTAATTTTATCACGAACAATATTTGAGTCCACGCCTGTGGAGTAACGGTTAGCACGTCTAGCCGCGAAACCAGGTGGCCCGGGTTCGATTCCCGGTCGGGACAAGTCACCTGGTTGAGGTTTTTTTCCGGGGTTTTCCCTCAAACCAATATGAGCAAATGCTGGGTAACTTTCGGTGTTGGACCCCGGACTCATTTCACCGGCATTATCACCTTCATCTCATTCAGACGCTAAATAACCAAAGCTGTTGATAAAGCGTCGTAAAATAACCTACTAAAAAAACAATATTTGAGATATCAACATATAATTTATATGGTAGATAGCTGTGAAGTAGCAGAATTCAATGCAACAAAAATCTCAGTTTTGCTAAAAATGTCAGATAGAACCTTGTCATTCTGAGCTCGCGAACTGGTAATATAACTGTTTTATAAATTCTAACTTTCAGATTTTTTGACAACAGACTGGATGATAAAAGCTTCTCAACCGAATAATAACAGGCATTTTCCCTGTTTATTCTGTGTTTAATTTCCTCCCGAGTATCATTTATATTTGTTACTGTTGCTCCCAAGTATTTGAATTTTCCACCTCTTCAAAGGATAAATTTCCAATTTTTATATTTCCATTTCGTACAATATTCTCGTCACGAGATATAATTATATACTTCGTCTTTTCGGGATTTACTTCCAAACATATCGCTTTACTTGCTTCAAGTAAAATTCCCGTATTTCGGCAAACGTTAATCCAGTCAATAAATGTTACATAGTTAATAATATAAGACTACACATTACTTGATAAGCAAGAAGACGGACCCATTTAACCTATATTCACTTAATTTAATTGCTTATCGGTCTACACCATCTTTTCAAAATGAAAATAGTATTTACTTGTTTACAAATGACCTTAAAGGAACCCGGACGTTCATTGCCGCATCACATAAGCCCGTAAATTTAATCCAGTCCCTAGCACCTTATCACATCTTTCTCAAATCCATTTTAATATTGTCCTCACGTCTACGTCTCGGCCTCCGCAAAGTATTTTTCTCTCAGCTCTTCCAACTAACACTCTATATGTATTTTTTAATTCACACACACGTGCTGCATGCCTTGCCCACCTTAAGCATCTTGATTTAATGCTGTTAATTATGTTAGGTGAAGAATACAATGCATACAGTTCCGTGTTGTTTAACTTTCTCCATCCTCCTGTAACTTCATCCCTCTTAGCCCCAAATATTTTCCTAAGCACCTTATTCTCAAACACTCTTAAGCTCTGTTACTCTTTCAAAGTGTAGTAGTAGTAGTAGTAGTAGTAGTAGAGTCGACGGCATTTCGGAAGACGGTAGTCTGCCAACGTTTGCGTCGAGAGAGACAGATAGAGAGAGCAAGGCAGCGTACAACATTGCCACATCGTACTTCACGCACACGTGCAAAACAAATAGTGCAGGAGAGAATTTAAATTATTAAAAGACAATAATCACCTTAGCCGTTGATTATTGCAAGCATGCCACCAAACAAACCCTGTTTCCTTCACTAACAATATTCTTTGCACGGTTCTCAATCCCACACCACATGCTTCTGCAGTCGTTTCTTGCGCGTTGGCAATGTTGCACCCAGCATCAAGATGGCCGGCAGCGTTCTGCTCGTCAACGTTTTTAAAATAATTATACGCCTTAAACACTATTTTCCGCTTCTGCCTGTGCAATACTTGTCTTTTTACAGTCTCTTGTTCCATTTATTTATCTTACACATACACAGTAAATGTTAGTTTTACTTATTCAATGTATTGAAACACTTACACGTGAACAAACGAACTCGGGAAGTACTTATTACTGACTGATTCTGATTGGTTCTACTGTACTAGCTTGTGACATCACATACCAGAAATGCTACGGCGCATATAGCAGCTGACCGCCTTTCGAAATGCCGTCTAGTCTAGTAGTAGTAGATTTACTAGTAGCGGTTGTAATAGTGGCAATAGTCGAAGTAGTTGTAGTTGAAGTAGTTGTAGTAGTGGTAATGGTAGTTGTTTATTCTTATGGGCCTACCATTAACCAAAGTTAGAGTTAACAAATGTTACAAGTTAGCCTAGAGAACACACAGGATAAACTGTCATGGGGTTGACTCTACTTCTGTTACTTGTAATATGTGGACGGAATATCCACGTAGTACTCAAACGTTTAATACAATACTCTGTGTCGCTCCACAAATTCACACGTAGCTGACCACTGTGGAATTTCATACTTGATTGTAATTTGAATACTCCAAGTTGATGGGCATACCACGGAAGCCGCAGAATACAATAGCTACCGTGGATGTTATAACCCAGGTTTATGTCCATCATTTAAGCTCTTGCAATTAAAGGCCATTTCAGGCTTGAAAGCGCTTTACTGCCGTCTGAAAGACAGAGTCTTCAGTCTAATAGTTAATGTGGTATCTGATGATGGACTTTATGCACATCTACTAATTTATGATAATGGAGTCGTAATGTTACGGCCTCGTTATCCGCCAGAAGGGTGTGCAATACTCGTGCATATCCCTCGTGGTACAGCAAACAAAACGAAGTTTGTTTGACGTCTGATATGTTGCTACAAGAAGAAGTTGCGCTCTGGAAACGCCATTTTTTAACGAGTTGCATGCTACTTTGTAGTGTTTTAGGAGTGTAATTCGAAATACCCAGAGTATAGTGCAGATGATTTGCCACTTACAAAATAAATTTTTGTTAAGAATTTGTTGTAATCTCATGATCTTCCCTGACTCGGCATCAATTATTGCAACGCTCATACCATTGGTAACTATAATGTAGCAAAGTTTCAATTTACATGTTCACATCTATTTCTTATTATAATTTCAATTTAAACAATAATTGTGTTTAAATTTTTAAGTGTACTTCCACTAAACGGACAACTGGTTGTAGTGGAAAATTTTCCTAGTTAAAGGCAGGTTTTACTGTACTTCGAAAATTCAAACATTTGCCTCTGGATCGTCTGAAGCATAATACAAAAATTGGTCTTCTATTTTTGGAACGAGAAATTCTTCGGGTATAGCTAGAAGGTCTCTTAATGCTTTTGAATTTTCTGGTAAATGCTGCTTTGTTAATACTTATCTTCAAAGATTCTCCTAGGGAAAAGAACGGTAGTACTTTAACAGTACTTTTTCCAACTCACGTTGAATTAATTACGAAGGAACTGCAGTTGGTTCATTATCTGCAACTCGCTTCAGCTGCACATACCTGCAAAAAGCTTCCACTTCTTGGGATAATGGATGGTCATTATCATTTGACTTTCGCCTCTGAACATTAAAACCGTCCGGGTCTGTTGTAATCGCCCATTCTGTGCAATTAGTCCTTTTTACTAGAAAGCCAATATGCTCTCGTCCAGTTACTATTCCTGGAATGTAAGTTATGCACTTCGTACACCAAAATGAAATAATTTCTTCCCCTTGATAGAATTTTAACGGTCTTTTTCCATTATTCAAAATCATACACCAATTTTTCAGTTACTCATCTTCGAAAGAAATACGCATGGATGAATATTGTACGAGAAAGTTATTCTTGGCTTAATTTTAATTGTATCAATAATTCTCGGCCAACATCCTTCAGTGAATTTTTCTGGTGGAATAGCATTATTCCATTGTACTAATATATTATTCTCTCTAAGTTAAATGACCATTTTCCTCAAAAATATTTCTTTACTTGTTGTTGTAATATTACATTATCTTTAAATGTATTATTTTTTAAAGATTAAGCACTATTTACATCTTATTTAATTCCGCATATAAGACACACTTAAGGGAACTTGATAGTCTGAACGTATTTCTGTTGTATATAAGTGAACTGATATACTTTAACTTTTGAATCTATCAATTTACAATATTTACAGCATACACACAATATTTTCAGGTATATTTAGGTTTTTAGATTTTTTTCTACGTCATATACTTCATTTTATAAAAAATTTCAAACTTGAATAATACACGGTTTTCCATTTAAACCTCCCTGATTTCAATTAATCGTTGCTAACAAGGTATGTGAATTTATGAATGAGACTGGTACTAAAAGAAAGAGAAACTCAAGTAAGTAAGCAACTTATTGAACGAGAGCCTAATTGATTTTGTAACAGGTGCAATTCCTGCGTAAACTCGGCTGTAATTTCGTTGCGTTGAAATCACGGATTTCGTTTCCGCATGCCACACTACCGTTTGCCCGCGTTACTGTGTAGTCGCCATTTTTGCTTCTGCGATTGTTGCGCAACGTAGTGACAAAACAATCAACTTCAAACAAATGAAATACAAATTCTTTGAGTTACTCTTTCTTTTAGTACCAGACTCATTTCATAAATCCACATACCTTGTTAGCAATGATTAATTGAAATCAGGGAGGCTTGAATGGAACACTGTGTATTAATTACATTTAAGTTAAAAACACGGGTAATTAAGGAATATTTTTCTTAGAAACTACTAGGGCCAGCAGACTGAAATTTTGTATACCCCTATTCCATATGGTAGTGAAGAAGCATGGCCACTTGCACATTGTTATCAAAATTATTATGGATTTTACAGCCAGATAAGAATGAAAAGATATATTATTATTTTAAAGTATTTTTTCTCGGGATCTAAAATAATTTTTTTATTGAACGAAAATGGCGGAAATATATATTCAACTGCATTGCAAACATACTTGAATTTTTAGGAACCTGTAGTGCAAAGGGTTTCTGAGAAAAATGTTTCCAAAATGCGTATGTTTTTAACTTAAATGTAATTAATGCTTTTCAGGTTTAATATTTTTTCATAAAATCATGTATATGACGTAGGAAGATAATCTAAAAACCAAAATATACCTGCAAATATTGTGTTTATGCTGTATATTAAATTGTAAATTGATAGATTCAAAAGTTGAAGAGCAATATCAAAATTTCTTCACTTATACACAACAGCCATATACTCAGACTCCCCAGTCCCCTTAAATCTTACAGCAAATGGTATTTATTTATCCTAATATCATTACTCTAATTCCTGTTAGACGTAACAGAAAGACATAATGAAAACCTAGTATGCCACTACCAGCAAGTATAATTCATGCTAAGAATAAATTCAAACATTCGCACGTAGTTTCAAATGTCAACGGACACCCAAGGAACGTATGTTCTTTGTTGAAAAAAGAGGATCATCTGACATCGAGCCCGGGTTCCTTGGATTTGCACTGTCAGTGCAGTCTTAATTCATGGGCAAACCCGTAGGGCGCCGTGGCTCTCGGTAGCCTCAAAATGATGATGGTATTTTTTTTATTATAGGAATTTCTACAGTGCTGTAGTTTCTCTCAACCAAGCAAAATATAAGACAAAAATTGCCATGCTATTAATTTAACATTTTTCCTCCATTTTTCCCTATCTAATATATCTGGTACTTGTATTCCTTTCAGTTGCTTATTTATTCTTACTCTGTCCATGCAATGTTCATTAGATCTTCCTTTCCTATTCCTTCCTTCTGGTTCCCATCGCATGATTTTCTTTGGTATTCTTCCATCTTGCACCCTTTTAACAAACTCGCATCATTGTAATTTTTTCCTCATTTACAACTTCTACTATATATTTCTCTACATTTATTATTATGTCTTATTGTTATATTCCTAATCTTTTCTCTTCTTGACCTTCTAGCTGATCTCTTCCAGAAGTCAATTTCAGTGGCTCTTAATTTTCCTTCTTGTACCCTATTTACTGTCCAAGTTTCCGCTCCATAGAGCATTATACTCTCCACTATTGTTTTATGGATTATTTTCTTTGCAATAATGGTATTGTTTCTTTCTGCCTTTCTGTCATCCCTGTTTCGACAATACTCTGTTTCAGCTGCATTCGCGCGCTCCCTCTCTCTTCCTCGCACACAAACTCCGTTATTCTGCGTGGGCGAAGAGTTGCTCTCCTTACATTTAATTACATTCAAATTACAATTGATTACTCATTCCTATATAGATTTTGTTCAAAATGGAAGCCCTGTTTGCCGATATACAATTCACAACATTTAGGCACTGATTTACAGATGGCAGAACATAACTGATGACTTTAATCGATTTTCACGAATGACTGTTTGACCATCTGTCGCAACTGATGCAGATTCTGCGGTTTCTAAGCGAAAACATTAGTTTTCAGGAAATCCTATAGCGAAAAATCGCATGGTGTCAGGTCGTATGATCTGGGTGGCCATTACGTTTTGCCAATTCCATTCGTGGAATTGCTGGTTCAAGAAGTCCCTCACTCCTACACCAAAATGGGGTGGTGCTCCATTCTGTTACCATATCAACTGCAAATCGGCAATACGAGGGCCGCTCTCAAGTTCAGTAATAGTCACCTCTTTTAACATCTGAAGATATCGGAGAATATGAAGAATAGTTCTATGACACCAGCTATTCGTTTGTTCAAGTTATGACATCTGTATATGTGTATAAGTATGAAACCTAAGAATGAATATTCGGGAAAGTGACTTTTAATCCACCTTGTATTCTCTAATTTCGTCTTGGTTAACACTATAACCCCCGAGCGGTCATTTTGATCGATTTCCATTTTTAAACTTGCTATTACTGCTACAGTTTTTATCGTGTACTGTTGTGAGTTTATGACTTTTCTTAAGTTATTTCGTAAATCATCTCTGCATAACAATATTTACTTTCACTAAATTAGTCCTATAGTTATTGGTCTTTTTACTTGAAATCGCCGATTCCGATGAATTTTATAACGATTTTTAAGTTTTTAATTTATATCTGACAATTGCAATAAATTGAATACTGCATGCTTTATTTCCTTTATATGAACATTATAGTCCCGTCGCTCTAATTTCCGGCAGCCAATCGCGTTGCAGGTCGGCTACATTTAAACGTGTGCGTCTTGTGATTCGCTAATGAAGACGTTATTCCTTTCTTAAGGCTCGATAAATACTTAATATAATCGCCCGCCATTTTGGCTCTTTCGTTGGCGTTCGCAGAAAGCACACGAAGACGTTATTTGCCGCTCAATTATTTGCTGAATTACAGTGCGTTTGATTTATTATCATAGGAGCTACGACATGATGTTTAACGGTGTGACAAATAGATTCCTCGTATGGTAGCTCGGCAACGAAAGAACAAAAATGGCGAACGACACTACCTACCTTAGACTTTATAGAGCCTTCACTTCCTAAAACGTAAGCAAAGAGGAGGAGTCACGCCGGGAATAACAGCGTCGCGAATATAGTATATAACCTTATTACCGTATAATGTATTACAGAGTTTACTACAATCAGACATTCTTAATAACTGAAACTGTATCCAGTACAGAACGTTATTGAAACAGCGTTCGTTACAACAATGGTAATAAGTACCAGCCGCATTTGTAGCAACACCTGGAGCTAATACAGAATCATAACAGCATTTAAATTAAATAACTTCACATGAACAAAACAAAATAAAATGGGAATTACAGCACAACCTAGGTGGGATCTTTTGTGACCCCAAGTGCAAATATTCGAAATTCAATTACAAATAAATATGTAAAAAACAAAAAACAAATAGGTATACCTACAAAATAATTCAGAGAGAGTAATAGAAGCATATATAGAATACTGAATGGATAAAACTACATTCTGCTAACTAAAAGCGTATGTAAAAGGTATGCGATACGAAAAAACCCCAGAGAGATTGCGAGGGTTGTGTTGTTTATATTGTTATTTAGCGATGTACTGTGTATATTACGGTTATGGCTTTTTGCAAAATAATTGAGTTCCTGTATCATAAATCGATTAACTTTTGCTAAAAATAATGAAAAAGGTTTCAATTCTGTTTAGTTATTAAACAAGTCACCCCAATACGAATTTTCTAAAATCGTATAATATATAATATTTATTTAATATTTATTTATTTAAATACACCACCAACAGAAACAGGCTTCCAATTACAGGTGGCTTACATAGATATATAAACAAAATACTTAATTACTTACTGGCTTTAAAGGAACCCGAAGGTTCATTGCCGTCCTCACATAAGCCAGCCATAGGCCCTTATCCTGAGCAAGATCAATCATGTCTCTATCATCATAACCCACCTCCCTCAAATCCATTTTAATATTATCCTCCCATCTACGTCTCTGCCTCCCCAAAAGTCTTTTTCCCTCCGGCCTCCCAACTAACACTCTGTATGCATTTCTGTACTCGTCCATACGTGCTACATGTCCTGCCCATCTCAAACGTCTGCATTTAATGTTCCTAATTAGGTCAGGTGAAGAATACAATGCGTGCAGTTCTGCGTTGTGTAACTTTCTCCATTCTCCTGTAACTTCATCCATTTAGCCCCAAATAATTTCCTAAGCACTTTATTCTCAAACACCTATAACCTATGTTCCTCTCTCAAAGTGAGAGTAGCCTACAAGTTTCACAACCATGAAGAACAACCGGTAATATAACTGTTTTATAAATTCTAACTTTCAGACTTTTTGACAGCAGACTGGATGATAAAAGCTTCTCAACCGAATAATAATAGGAATTTCCCATGTTTATTCTGCGTTTAATTTCCTTCCGAGTATCATTTATATTTGTTACTGTTGCTCCCAAGTATTTGAATTTTCCCACCTCTTCAAAAGATAAATTTCCAATTTTTATATTTCCATTTCGTACAATATTCTCGTCACGAGACATAATCATATACTTTGTCTTTTCGGGATTTACTTCCAAACCTATCTCTTTACTTGCTTCGAGTAAAATTTCCGCGTTTTTCCTAGTCGTTTGTGGATTTTCTCCTAACATATTCATGTCATCCGCATAGACAAGCAGCTAAAGTAACCCGTTCAATTCCAAACCCTCTCTGTTATCCTGGACGTTCCTAATGGCATACTCTAGAGCAAAGTTAAAAAGTAAAGGTGATAGTGCATCTCCTTGCTTTAGCCTACAGTGAATTAGAAACGCATCTGACAGAAACTGATCTATACGGACTCTGCTGTACGTTTCACTGAGACACATTTTAATTAATCGAACTAGTTTCTTGGGAATATCAAATTCAATAAGCATATCATATAAATCTTCTCTCTTAATCGAGTCTTATGCCTTTTTGAAATCTATGAATAATTGATGCACTGTACCCTTATACTCCAATTTTTTCTCCATTATCTGTCGAATACAAAATATCTGATCAATAGTTGATCTATTACGCCTAAAACCTCACTGATGATCACCAATAATTTCATCTACATATGGAGTTAATTTTCTCAAAAGAATATTGGATAACATTTTGTACGACGTCAACAAAAGTGATATTCCTCGAAAGTTACTACAGTTAGTCTTGTCCCCCTTCTTAAAGTTAGGTACGATTATGGACTCCTTACATTGCTCTCCTACAATTTCCTTTTCCCAAATAGCAAGTACAGGCTTATAAATTTCGTTAGATAATGCGCTTCCACCCTCTTGTATTAATTCTGCTGGAATTTGATCGATACCTGGAGACTTGTACTTTTTCAGATTTTCTATCACAATTTCGACTTCAGAAAGTGTGGGTTCGGGTATAAATGGCTCAGCAGTTTGTATTTCAATTTCGTCTCGATCATTTCTATTTGGCCTATGTATATTTAGTAGTTGCCCAAAACAGTTTTTTCCATCTGTTCAGGATTGAATCAGCGTCTGGAAACAAGTCACCATTCTCATCCTTGATCACGTTTACCCTTGCCTGATATCCATTCTTGAATTCCTTTATGCCTTTATATAAATCTCTAATGTTTTTATTTTTACTATTTGTTTCTACCTCATTCAGTTTTTCCTTCAAATAATCTCTCTTTTTATTCCTAATTGTACGATTTACTTCCCGTCTTATATTGAAATAATTATCTCTCTTCTCCTCAACTGGATCCTGTAAGAATTTCAATTTTGCCTGTTTCCTCCTTTCTACTACCATGCAACAATCTTCATCAAACCACGGTTTCTTTTTCTTAGTTTCATAATAACCAATGCTCTGTTCAGCTGCAATTTTGATATTATCTCGGATATTTTCCCACACACTATTAACATATAACTCTACCTCAACTTTGTCGGAACTTGCTAATACGGCAAACCTATTTGAAATTTCGACCTGATAATTTTGCTTAGTTTCCTCGTCCTTTAATTTCGGAATATTGAATCTTCTAATATTAACTTGTTGCTCTACTCGCTTGTCTACTGATAGTCTTTCTCTTAGTTCTGCAATTACCAAATAATGGTCAGAATTACAGTCTGCCACCCTGAAAGTTCGAGTGTCTACTATACTAGTGTGTCTTCTTTTATCTATTTAAGATGTGATCTATCTGGTTATGTATCAATCCATCTGGAGAAGTCCAAGTATATTTATGTATATTCTTATGGGGGAATGTTCTACTTTTAACAATTAAATTTTTTGATGTGGCAAAGTTGACTAACCTAATTCCATTATCATTACTAGTTACGTGTAGGCTCTCTTTTCCAATAGTCGGTTTAAAAATATCCTTCCGTCCCACTTTAGCATTGAAATCTCCCAATAAAATTTTCATGTGATATCTAGGTAACTGATCAAAAGTCTGTTCCAATTCCTCATAGAAGCTATCCTTTATATGGTCGTCTTTCTCTTCTGTAGGGGCATGAGCATTTATAACTACGAAATATATCATATACCCTTAAGTACTAAATACGATAACCTATCACTGGTAAATTCGACCTTTTTTACTGCTGATTTTATTCTTTTATGTATAAAGAATCCTGTTCCTAATTGGTGACTATCGTTTTCTTCCCCATAATACAACAAGTAATCTCCTATTTGTGTTATGCCGTATCCATCTAACCTAAACTCCTGTATTCCAACAAGTCTATTCTATATCTTCTGCTTCTTTTGCTACTAATGTTACCTCTCCTGTTCTATATAGACTTGTAACATTCCAAGTACCAAATCTCAGAACCTTATTTCTTTAATGCGGTCGTGCCAGAGAATCAGTCCCATTCCGAGGCTTATTTGAAGGTTTCGTAACAGCTGTTTTTTGCGGTGATGGGTTACATTAAAAAAAAAAAAAACAAAACAAACAACACAAACGAACGAAAGAAAATACATAACGGTAATAGATACTAGAATATAATATTGCAGTTAATATAGTGCAAAATATCTATATAATGATGCAAAATTATTTCAAAACTAGAGTAAAAACATTGTAATACACTTCTTCATAATTTATCTAAGGAAATCCAATTCTTTTTAATATTGTATGAAATTTTTCAACTGTTAAACTGAAATCTAATTGAGAATCACAGTTTAAAGACAGACAGTTGTATTACACGTAACAAACAATGGAGAGTTCTTGAAGAAAACAGTTCTAGAAATGGGAATAACAAAAACACGTGATGTTTTTTAAAATATAAATAACGTAAAAATCTTTTCTGTATCCTTTCTATTTGCATCTAATGGGACTGGAACTGAGGTGACCATATTATAGACGCATACTCTAACGTACTCCTAACTGGAGTTTTATATAGAGTATCATTGGTATTTATATTTTTTAAATTCTTTTGTATTTCTGATTAAGCTAAGTATTGTAAGCACGTAATAGCACTATGACTTTCTGGAGCTTGTAAAACTTTCTTGAATATTCTGGATTTTTCTGGAACATTCAGGATGTTTCTACAAGTTTCTGGAATGTAAAACCTGCTACAGCCTTGAGGAACATTCTGGAACTTTGTAGAACTTAATAGAAATCTGTAGATGGCGTGGTGATATGAAATTTTTATTTCATTTAACTCGAGTTTTCCGTTTTTTTTTTTTTTTTAAGAAATTGGAAGACTTACGCAAGTGAAGTTTCAGAAAATACCTAATTTAAGTAATGCAAGATGAAAATCCCGAGCAATACTATCTCTTGACATTTAATCTTATACCAGAGAGAAGAGACTCACTAGTCTAAATTTGCAGATTCATCTCTTACAGATGGGCGGATCATTGGTTTGCTGACCAAATGTACAATGCAGCTGTTTATCAGAAGCCATGTACCGGTTTGCAGGTTCATGAAAATGCACTGAAGTCTGTAAAAAGTTTTGGAATCAAGAACCATCGAGATTGGAAATTCTCAGAACAAATCAGTGTGCAGAACGGGCAATCAAGTGCCTTCAAAATCTTTATGACGTCAGTAAAAAGAAGGCGAAACTTTAGCTGAGATTCATTTTGTCTAACATAAAAAATAGTTGTACATTATGCTTTAATTATGCTAAATACTTCACAATGTTTTTTGTTATACTTACAGAATTCATATGTGTGTTTGTAACTTTGTATGCTTTTTTTAATTCCTTAGGCTATGCTATAGCAATAAACAGTGATTCAAAAACTGAATATATACTATACAATTACATTATTAGAATTAAAAAATAACGCTTTTAAAATATTTTGATTTTTTTTTTACCCTATATGCGTATAAGGTTACATTAAATTTTCGGTTTGGGGGTAACCTTTTTCAGAAACTTAACCAAATGAATACCTTTTTCTAGAACTTCAGCTGTTGAAGTTTGTGACGCCAACTAAGGAAGGGATAATAGTATCTACACTAACTGTACACTTTTATGTCTTTCAGGTTAGGATATATTATATAATGTGTTTTATCGTGCCATTTCCATTTTAATATGTGTGTTCTTTTAGAGAGTAGTTGGATATAATCATAGGTGGGGGGGACCTATAAAGGAGGACTTGTTTTGGGTAAAAAGCACGTACGGTCAGAAGACCCGTGCATTGGATTTTAGAGAAAATTATGATAATATAAAATCTGTATGTACAATATTACTCAATAAATCTATGTATCTATCTATCTATCTATCTATCTATCTATCTATCTATCTATCTATCTATCTATCTATCTATCTATCTATCTATCTATCTATCTATCTATCTATCTATCTATCTATCTATCTATCTATCTATCTGTCTGTCTGTCTGTCTGTCTGTCTGTCTGTCTGTCTGTCTGTCTGTCTGTCTGTCTGTCTGTCTGTCTGTCTGCCTGCCTGCCTGCCTGCCTGCCTGCCTGCCTGTCTGTCTGTCTGTCTGTTTGTATATCTATCTATCTACCTATCTACCTACCTACCCACCCACCCACCCACCCACCCACCCATCCATCTACTTATGAGCAAAAGTTCATCGTATCATATCCCTAGTGTATATACTAACTTAATAAAAATGGTCAAAATGAACTCATTAGGGGTTGTAAGTATACAGAGTGAATATAAAGTCTTTCCCTGATTATAAATATTTACACATCTTTATTACACAACTTTTAACACTTATCACTTCGTAATATGTATTATAAGACTTTCTTGTGTTAAATTCTAACGTACCTTGTTTACATGTTTCGATCTATTTACGGGTCTTCCTCAGAAACAAAACAAGAGGCGCCAAGACCAACAACGACCAGTTCTGAGGATGACCCATAAATAGGTCGAAACATGTAAACAAGGTACGTTAGTATTTAACACAAAGTCTTATCATACATATTCCGTAATAAATATTTAATACTGAAAAACTACGCCAGATATAGGGACGTTGTTTTCAACAAATGATACCTCAAGTTACTAAAATTGTTTATATACATCTCAACATGTGCTCCATTCGTTGTCTGAAGAATGTCAGATCGAAACCCGATTTCATGTCATGTTTTCGCCAAAATCTCAATTTTCCGATCCCCAAATCTGAACATTGTGTCTGTTGCCTTTTCCGGAGGCATGAAAGCTTGCCTAATCAGAAAAACAAACTTGCGTAAGACACTCATTGTGTCGCTCTTTTGCTTCCAGAATATCCACAGCAAATGCAGCACTTTGGGGACGATCGTCTGGCAACAAAGCTTGCATGATTTGCACTTTGTACGTGTCGAACTGTAGACGTTTGTGCAAAATTTTTCACACCCCCGGAAAATTCAATGGATACAATGTTCGGTTTTGGGGGTAAAAAAAACGAGATATTGGCGAGAGACATGGCATGAAACAGGATATCGATTAGATGTTCTTCGGGAAACAAACGGAGCTCATATTGAAGTGTATACATGAAAACCTTGTGAGTTGAGATATTTACTGAAAACCGTGTCCCTGTATCTAGCGTAGTTTTTCAGTAATAAATGTTTATAATCAGGGAAAGACTTTATATTCACTCTTTATAAGTAGTTCAGGCGGTTTTAGTATTAAACCGCTGCTTAGCTTACAATTGACGCAGCAATGGAGTCATTGAAATAATTTATATTTCTACAACTATTTTATAGATATATAATATTTTACATCTTGATTACACAACTTTTAACACTGTATCACTTCGGAATATGTTTGACTTTCTTGTGTTAAATTCTAACGTACCTTGTTTACATGTTTCAATCTACTTATGGGTCATCTTCAGAACTGGTCGTTGTTGATCTTGGCGCCTCTTGTTTTGTTTCCTGTTCGTGTAGTATAGTGTAGAGTCAAAGAGTGTGTGTGTTCTGAAACGAAATTCTCAACACACAACTCAATTTCAGAACACACACACTCTTTGACTCTACACTATACTACACGAACACACCCTCACAGGAAACAAAACAAGAGGCGCCAAGACCAACAGCGACTAGTTTTGAAGATGAGCCATAAATATGACAAAACATGTAAACAAGTTACATTAGAATTTAACACAAGAAAGTCTCATCATACATAAATATTTATCAAAGATACCAGATTCCTTCATTATCGGAGCGATGTTACACAACTATATTTAATGAAACTTAATTTTAAAATTGTTACAATAATTTTATTGAATTTCGTCATAAACTGTTTATGCTCCACAACATCCCACATTATTTATTCAACTTTGGAAAGTAAGCGATCTTGATAGCAAGCATGTATGAGAAAGACTTTGGAGACTGAGACTAAGCGGGTTAATGCTGCGAATGAATGTTGATGTAATAAGATGTCATAAGGTCACACACGTGGGTACTCGTATCTGTATTGGCTAGCCCTCACAGCACAAACCATAACATTGATACACATATTGATACTATCCAGTTACAAAATTAGATCACTGTTAATCTCCTGGCCTTTTAATCTCTCCATACAGGAAATAACATATGCAGGAGAGCGCATGGTTTTTAAACTGACGTTATAATGATAATATTATCTATCTACTTCGCTTCAATAGATTACGCAATAGTAAGCACATTCCTTTCACGGTTGATCTCCTGGTTGGAGAACAGTATGTTATAAAATTATATGTTCTATTGTAGCACTCTTCTTTATCAAGTTGTTATTACCAGGGTAAGGATTTATATGTAAATACATATTTACTTATAAAGCTAATATAATTTATATTTTGCATTATCTTTATGTTTCACAATGTGTAGGGTTGAAAAATCCTACTTTTATTTTCCATATTTTTCCATATTTTAGAGTTTAGTACATATTTTCGTTAATTTCCATATATTTTCCATATTTCATATAAAACAGTCCATATTATATTAGGTTTAACAATAAAACAAAACAAAATTCCATTAACTTTTAAAAATACATTTCAACAATAGAGATTTAAACACATGTTCAGTAATCCCTTTAACATCAGAGTTATTTGAAAATTAGCAGTCCTATCAACAATGGGAAAGTAAGTTACAAAACTGTATTAATTTAATTTAAAATTTTTAACAGACTTCAGTTGTGCAGCTCAACAGTTAAATGCCAGTCAGAGTACACATAGGTTCAGTTTTGTAAATCATACTATAAAGACGGTAAATATGCCAAAAGTACGTCATTCAGTCAATTTAAAATCAAAACTAACAAGTTACATTTCAGAATTTAAAGAAGATGGTTTATCAACTGACAATAAAATATTATTTTGTAATTTGTGTCAGTGTGTAGTATCATCTACACAAAAGTTCCTGGTGCAACAACACATTACAACTAGTAAACATCAGGCCAACAAACAACTAAATTCCAAGCAGAGACAATTGTTTTTAACACAACCAACAACATCGAATGTAAGATCTGAGTTTAACATCGACCTGTGCCGTTCTCTCATCTCTGCTGATATTCCTCTCTACAAACTAAAGAATAAGGTCTTCAGGGAATTCCTTGAAAAATATACTCAACATACAATCCCGGATGAGTCAACACTTAGGAAGACGTATGCTCCATCCATCTACGATGAGACAATACAGAAGATAAGAGATGAAATTAAAGATAGTTCAATTTGGGTTTCCATTGATGAGACTCCCGACAAAGAAGGTAGACTTGTTGGTAATGTAGTTATCGGTTTGTTAAGTGAACAATATTCTGAACGAATTCTTTTACATTGTGATGTTCTAGAAAAGTGCAATAACAAAACTATAGTTAAACTGTTCAACGAAGCTATGGGTATTCTGTGGCCAAAGGGTATTATGTACGATAATGTGTTATTCTTTATTAGCGATGCTGCCCCTTATATGGTCAAAGCTGGACAAGCATTATCTGTTGTATATCCTAAATTGACTCATTTTACTTGTGTGGCGCATGCATTTCATCGTGTGGCAGAAGTGGTCAGAGACAATTTCCCTAAAGTAGATTTGTTGATTTCATCAGTGAAAAAAGTATTTCTCAAAGCTCCCAGTAGAGTTAACGTGTTGAAAGAAATGTACCCTGAAATTCCATTGCCACCAAAGCCAATTTTAACTAGATGGGGTACATGGCTAGAAGCAGTTGAATATTATGCCGAACATATAGACTCTATTAACAATGTTCTCCTTGCATTGGACTCTGAAGATGCAGTCTCAATTGATACTGCGAAAACAGTTACCTGTGACATAAGTGTGAAGAATGACTTAGCTCACATTCAGCATACATTTTCATGCATCATAAAAACGCTCAAAAGTCTCCAAAATAGGCACCTTTCACTATCTGAAAGTTTTGAAATTATAAATAGTACTGTGGAACAACTGAATCGTGGTAGAGGTAAAGTTGCAGATGCAGTAAGAGCTAAGGTGGACACTGTACTTTAAAAAAACCCTGGATATGAAGAACTACAAAAGGTTGTTGCTGTGATGAGTGGTGAATCAACAGTGAAGATTAACTTGGACTTATCCCCAGCAGACATTGTGAAATTGAATTATGTACCAGTTATTCTTGTGACGTCGAACGCTCTTTTAGTCAGTATAAATCTATCCTCAGAGACAATAGAAGAAGATTCACTTTTCAGCACTTGAAAGAAATGTTTGTAACCTATTGTTATGGTAACAGACAATAAAAATTGTGTTTTGTTGAAACTACATTGGAAGATAAGGTACGTCCATTATATTTTTTGTTTAGTTTGATTAAAATGTACCAATATTTAACGTACATAGTCATTTTTTTATAATTTTAAGTCCATATTTAATTCCATATTTTGGTAAAAATCCATATTTAATTCCATATTTTGGTAAAAATAACTACATATATATTTACATATTTCATATATTTTTAGTCCATATAAATCCGTTCCCTGGTTATTACTAATGAAACGTTTTGAAAGTGACTGTGCTAAGCGAAAGAAACAATTACTAATTAACTTTTTTCAGTTCTGCTGGCAAAACAAAAATGATACTGGTATAGAAAATGATAATACACCTACAATATAAATGACATTCCAAGCCATCTTGTTTGAGTTCGAAATTGCAATGAGAGTTTTTCTGACATTGTTTGTGACCAATGCAACTGCAGAACGTTCATTTTGGAAGCAAAAAAATTAATAAAAGTTGGATTATCTTAAAAAATTGTAAGGCACAACCACACTAAAATAATTCAAGTGTGATGAATATTGAGCACGAAATTTTAGCGGAAACTGATTTTGAAGACAAGTTTTACGATTTTACCTTCTGAAAGTGCCGAAAAGTTCCTTTCTAGACTAGAGACTAGTATGTAAGGAAAGAGTGTTAATAAATATGTGACTCAGTGCATTTCAGTCTTGTGTTCGACATTAATCCTCAACTGGAATCTATGGGTGAATATAGAGCTATATGGATTTTAATCTTATATTTTCTTGTAGTATGCACATACTTACCGGATCATGACTCGTGGTATTTTCAATCCATATACAGTTGTATATAAATATGCACAATTGACATTGAATATATCTGTGCAAGCATTATTGTGTCATTTTAGACCCATAGGGTACTATTCATAGATATTTCGCTAGCCTGCGCTACTAGCGTGCTAAACTAGCCCCGACTATCGACTGATTACTTGTACAGGATTCATGTCATATCATATATCATATCATATCATATCATATCATATCATATCATATCATATCATATTATAGCATTTCATATCATATCATATATCATATCATATCATATCATATCATCATATATCATATCATATCACATCATATCATATCATATCATATCATATCATATCATATCATATCATATCATATCATATCATATCATATCATATCATATCATATCATATCATATCATATATCACATCACATCACATCACATCACATCACATCACATCATATCATATCATATCATATCATATCATATCATATCATATCATATTATATCGCTAACGCTGAATACGAAAAATGTTAGTTCGCTGATCATCTATCGGAAGCCCGCGCTAAGAATGTCTATGAATATGGCCCATAGATACCGTAAGTTTAAGATTTTGGTATGAGTTTAGGCTAAGTGCCTATGAGTCAATGAACACTCACATGAACAAATGATAAGTTTACTTGTTCAGTACACCAATATCAATATCTTGGAACTCAGTTACAAATTCGGTACCACAGCTACATTTGTGAATCACAGAGATGAGATAGAAATGGAAGTGTTGATCGGGTTGCTAATGCTGTCCGAAGTTTTCAAGTCAATTCACGAAGTTGTAGAATCACTTTTGGACAACTGATTGTACCGGGTGTGACATATTCAGGCCCACAATGCCATTGAAACGATTCCTTTTATTAATAAATGCATTGTGATTTGATGACTAAGAAACAAGAGAAGACAGAAAGGAAAATGGTAACAAATTAGCGGCAATTTCATAGATATTTCAAAATGTTTTTGGCAAATTGCAAATCTAACTATTGTTGTTCCATATAGATGATACGCTAGTTGGATTCATAGAAAGGAGCAGGTTTGGACCATTCAACTCAATAAGTACATTGCAACAAATGTCGGGAATTTAAGTATCGTATCGTAATTAGGATTTCATCCTTGTAATGCCTGTCAGAATTTTTGTTTTTCTAAGTATTTGTTAAGGCCTATATTTGTTTCAGAGAGCAACTATATCCCAAGGGAGTCGGTAGCTTCAGAAATAAAGATATGTTGTGAAAATTCAGATATAATTTTTCATATTTGAATGCATATATGTATTCTGTTTTGTTTGATGAGACATTACAAGAGGAAATATCATAATAATAAGCAAATCAAGCTTTCGGGTATAACTCCCTGTAAAGTTGATTTGAATAATTTCGAGGGAAAAATTGTTCCGGGCCGGGTAACGAACCTGGGGTCTTTGGTTAAACGTACCAATGCTCTAACAACTGAGCTAGCCGAGAACTCCACCAGACACCGATCCAATTTTTCCTTCTATATCCACAGACCTCAAAGTGGGCTGACAACCGTCAAGCAACCAACATTGAGTTCACACTAACTCTGTGTGACTTAAATTGTGGTTTTCTGTTAACGAACAGTGACGTGTATTATGCAAATCAAGCTTTCAGGTATAACTCCCTGTAAAGTTGATTTGAATAATTTCGAGGGAAAAATTGTTCCGGGCCGGGTATCGAACCCGGGACCTTTAGTTAAACGTACCAACGCTCTAACAACTGAGCTAAAAAGAAGGAACAAATTGGATCGATGTCTGGTGGAGTTCCCGGGTATCTCAGTTGTTAGAGCGTTGGTACGTTTAACCAAAGGTCCCGGGTTCGATACCCGGCCCGGAACAATTTTTCCCTCGAAATTATTCACCATAATAATAACATTCATTGTCAAATAAATTTTAATGTATACAATAATCTGAGAGTTTACATAACAAATTATGATTGTCATGTAAAAGAACATAACTTCTGCCAATACTGTCTCCTAGGGACTACTTTTAACAAAATTGACCCAAAGATTCCGTAAAAATCAATAGCAGTTGAGGCTTAAACAGATGAGTTATTGTTATTACCGCTAGTATTGTTTTTTCTTTTTACTCAAGGGACCCACCTTCGCTGGTGGCCCATATCATTCTTGATTCGTCCCTGTGCGCCTATGATAAACTACAAATGTGCCACAGTAAGGAAAATTCAATAAAAAGTGAATGACAAAATTCTGGGAACACGAGGAGGAACAGAGTCGTCAGGTTGAAACCGCGGCCTGTTCCTGTAATGATAGTGTCACAGAAAGCCAATTGAATTGTTCCATTTTATCTTCCACGCTGCAGCCCCGGCCTGACGTGGATTCCTCTATCCAGACGCGGAGAATGCGTGTATGAAATCGAACGAAATAACAGATCAGCGTTTACTGCATTTTCAATGTCATACGCAGTTTAGCGTAGCATAGCTTTCACCAACCTACAATTTTCGTCTTAACTAAACCGATAAATAACACGTTAAATTAACGATTTTCTAAATAATCAAGGCGATGCGCTATTGAATTTTGTTCTAGAAATATTTATGTATTGTTTTCACACTCTTCAACTTCTCCACTTAAATTCATGTTACTAAAAAAAATGCAAAGCCATTTTTTAAAGTGAAAAGTTTATCCGCATGACATTCGAGAAAAAATTGCAACAAAAATTACAACATTGCCTCTTATGGAAGTTGCGTCGATCTCACTCACAATGCATTCGTTAATTAAAGAACTTCCTTGTTCATTTATGGCCAAGGTTATACGTCTGTTATAACATTGATCAAATGGAATGCGCACGCTATGCTTATTATGTTAGCAGATTCATCCTCATTTTTGTAGGTACATCTATTTTAAGAGGTTATGTACATAGCAGCATTTTCTGAAAGAAACTACCGAGCCATTCATGATGTATAAAAATTAACACTACGTCGAATAACACAAAAGCGCAGTGTCATAACAAAAATTGAACGATAGGCATAATTTGAAATAGTAATTTTCTGTACAAATGAATTTACATGGCCCTAAAAAGCATTACGTCCATGCTGTCAAATCATATTCTTAAAAAAATAGCGGTTATTTTTTCACATAGCAGGGCTGGGCACATTACGTGATTCTGAGAAATGGGCGCTATGTGCTTTAAAGAGCGGGTCTCGCGAGCGGTGTGACGTATGCATACTGTACGTCATTCAGTGTCGGTGCAGTGGTGACTCTGCAGTATGAAGGCGAACTTTGAAGACGGAGCTTCCGCTCATACACTAAAGCATCCCGCTACTCCCAATGCTTTTAATGTATCATAGGAGGAGGAGTTCTTTTTGGTAGAGAGCAGTGGATTAGCAAAGTGTTTAATTTGGCATAAAACACTCCAACTGATTAAGAGGTTCAATATCCAATGACATTATTCTTCACAACATACTACTGAATATGACAAATATGTTGGTAATGAACGCCATAAATTAATACAACTTAAAGAAAATGTTTCTCAGGTACATTACATTAGAGTATCTATTTGATATTTGCATTGCATTGTAAGTTATTATACACTTAGTAATATATAACTTTAAATTATACAAGTATTATGATATATAATACATAATATTATATATCATGAACTGTAATATATTATACTATGATATATCATAATATTTGTACAATTTACAATTATATATTACTAAATGTACTATAATAACTTATAATGCAATATAAATATCGAATAGATACTCTAACATAATGTACCTGAGAAACATTTTCTTTAAGTTGTATTAATTTATGGTCATATATCATATCTTATATCATATCATATCATATCATATATCATATCATATCATATATCATATCATATCATATCAGTGGCGGCTCCTGCATATTTTTTAAGAGGAGGAAAGAAATTAACAGCACTAAATGACATCTTCTTGAATAAAACATGCTACAAATTAGCCTACATGCATACATGTAAGACCAGGTAGTGTTGGGGTTGGCCTTCCCTTCTGTATAGCAATAATCTGTTCTTGTAAACTGAGTTTCCTAAATTGTCCAAAATATGATTTCACTTCCATTAATTGTTGAATAATTGCACAAATTAACAATTACAAGAAAATTCACAACCTCGTAGCTTTTTTCGAGCACACTACAGCATCACACGTGTTGGAAGAGAATAGCTACTAACTCGTAACCGGAACCGTTTTACGGAAATGGAAATGGGAATGGGAATGGGAATGGGAAATAATCTGAGGAAAGCGAGAACACTGCACCCACCCACGTGGTCTGTGTTGCCATATGTACATTTTACAAGTTCAGTACCACATACTTTTGAAGAATGTCAGTTCTTGTAAAGTCATACTGTCATTATTGTTCAAAGCTGCCGGTGGCCGATTAATTTTTTATGTTAAAAATGATGTAGTTTGAAGTAGGCCTACCTACTTTCAGTTTCAAATATATTTGTACAAAACTCACAACTTGTCTGTTGCCCTGTCTAGTAAACAATGAATAGAAGTGAATTTCAGGGGCCAACTACGTAAAACTACTTCCTCTTTGTTTTACATAAACCTGGCTTTAACTTTCAAATATCCACGAAAGTTTCAAACCATGAATAGTAGCCTATATAAAGTGCAATGAATAATATTTTTGATTTATAATTTAAAAAAAAAGTTTACATGGTGTCTTTCATAGCGTTGCGTTAAAACTGTTTTTGTTGTGTCTCCTCCTAGATGTGTTATAGTCCGGTTGAATGCAACATCGTTAGGTGGCAGCGGTAGCGAGCTTGCTGCACGACCAGTCGGTTTCTATTTCCCGCCCATGACTGATTCAGAGGAGGATCTCCTCCCTCTCCGTTCATTTACTCGCTTTAAAACTCTGCTTCTTTCTCTGGCCGCTAGTGCGCTGTTGTCTATGTGTGTTAACTGCAGTAGAGGAGGAATGGAGTGCCTTTCCTCTACACAGACAATCTCGCATCTTTCTCACAGTTTTCTACAGCACATGAGCGCGCGTCGTTTAAAACTCGATCAACCGAGTTTTTCTTATAGCTGTGCACTTAAAAATTATCGAATCTTCCTCGAATTTCAAGGCACATATTTTATTTGGAATTTACTTTCAAAAGAAGAAAATGTGAGGAGGACGTTCCTCCCTTCCCTCCCCCGAGGAACCGCCACTGTATCATATCATATCATATTATATTATATTATATTATATTATATTATATTATATTATATTATATTATATTATATTATATTATATTATATTATATTATATTATATTATATTATATTATATTATATTATATTATATATTAACAGGATGACAATAATGCACTTAGTGAATCGGCCATGAGAATTAGCTACAAAATTTGCCACGAAATTGCAAAGGAATTGAAAACATTCAACGAAAGTGAATTCATCAAGCGATGTTTAATTATATTGGCAGATGAACTCTGTCCACAGCAAGTAGGGGAAGTGGAAGCCATATGCCTGTCTCGTAGAACCGTGGTAAGGAAGTTGCAGTATGTGCGTATGGGTTATGTAAATAAGCCTAATGATTTGTGTGTGTGCATAGAGCGAAGTTTATTTCATTAAATTAATGAGTGTTATAAATTCTGTAATGTACAATGGATCGATGTAATATCCTTACAGACTATTATGTACTGACAGACTGAATGACTAGAAAACCGTGGCTCTTGTTATATTAATGCGAGTCCGCCACTGCGTGGGCGTTCTGCTCCGGCTTGGAATTGAAGTGCCTTGCGGAGCGAGAGCAGCTCTGGCCGACTAGACTGAGCCGCTCTCATGCCGGGCCCTGACATATAGCCTAACCCCTTTATAAAATACCCGCTTGTTGCGCTCAAGTCACGCATAATACGCTATTTTTGTGGAATATTTTAGATGTAATCTTTAGCAATGTATTGTAACAGCAGTGTAACATTCTGACTATTGAATGAAAATTTTTGTTGGTCAGTTTATTGTCTTTTAGTGTATTGAAGTGTCTGTGAATTACAATGAGTGTTATGCGAAAAGCACTTTCTGTGTCGGAAAAATTGGAAATCTTACGAAAGTATGATGAAAACAGTACTGTTCTCCAACCAAGAGATAAACCGTGAAAGGAATGTGCTTACTATTGCGTCATCTATTGGAGCGAAGTAGATAGATAATATTAGAGTTATAACGTCAGTTTAAAAATCATGCGCTCTCCTGCATATGTTATTTCCTGTATGGAAAGATTAAAAGAACAGGAGATTAACAGTGATCTAATTTTGTAACTAGGGTAGTATAAAAATGTGTATATCAGTATTATGGTTTGTGCTTTGAGAGCTAGCCAATAGAGATACGAGTACCCACGTGTGTGACCTTATGACATCAACATTCATTCACAGCATCACCCCGCTTCGTCTCATTCCCTGGAGACTTTCTCGTGGTTGAAGTACAGTAGTCTCAATCAGAAACAATTATGTGATTCATTAGGAATCAGATCATCGACATTAAGGACGATAATAAAAAATCGCGATTCAATCACTGCAGCTGCGACGTCGGGAGGATGTAAGCCCAGGAAAGTGAAGCGTGGTAAACATGAGGATTTGGAGAACACGCGCATGGCAAACAATTACGAGTATAAATGACTTTTTACGAAATAATTAAGTACAGTAGGCTATATATTATAAATGTCTTTCACGTACAGTAGAATAATTACATAATGGAGTAATACTGTATTACCTTTCATGAATCATATATTTCAATAAAAAAAATATGCTAATAGACACTGTATGTAGTATACCTGCCTACTACGCGGTCCCTTGAACAGCGTCTTATCGGGTTCTACTTATTAACTCATAAAATTGAAGCCACTGGGGTGGAAATGTGATTTTTGTTTCTGTGTGTTAAGAAAACATTAAAAATTCATCATATATACATGCAGGGTCCCTACAATATACCAATATTCCGAGCGGATTTATTATTTGATCTTGAGACTTTCTAAATGCGGCGAATCTGCGTGCCCATATGTTGCAACGCAGCACTGCCGCTATTGGCTATCGTCGATACGCGGACACACCTGCAAACATCAGGAGATTGAGCGCGACTGTAGAATGTAATACTGTATTGGAATTGATAAGTAAAAATGCCGTAATAAACGAAAAAAGTGTTTTGTAATTCGTTCCGAAATATTAATTTTTATTTATTTCTTTATAGTTTTATTTGTTTAGATCTCTTTTTTTGTTTCTAATTTTTATTTTCATGAAAATAAACTTACATGAAACATAAAATCATATAGACCTAACTACCAGAAAATATTTATGTATATAATTTTTATTTCGTTTCTTTAGTTTTACTTGTTTTTTGTTTCTAATTTCTGCTTATATCAAAATAAATTTACAAAAAAAAAAAAGCATATAAATGTAACTACAAGAAAATATTTCAGAATACAATTATTTTGTTCTTTCTTTTCTTTTCTTCGGTAGCGGAATACATCGAGAGTTTCCCATTTCCTGTTTTCTTGCTTCTTTTTCTTCTTTCTCCATTCGCTTGTTTTCAGCAATTTTAATCTCAATCTTTCTTGCTGTATCTTCCATTAATTTTTTCTCCTTGAGCTGAACTTCATCCTGGAATGTATTTTGGATCCTTGTCACTGTCACAAGCTCCATGTTCAGTCTCTACATTGCCTTCAGCACCATCATCTGAACTTTTATCTATAATTTGCAGAGTAGTGTCTGATCATCACGTAAGTTTTCATCCCTTGTTACTCTATTAGGTAAAAAACATACTTATAAGGAAATAAATAAACTGCACTAACAGGAAATGTTCTATTAACACTGCAGCCCTCCTCAAAATTATTGAAGACGCACGCGAAGAAGTGACAATATTAACATTACTTGATTCAAGATAGGCATTTCATTCAGTTGACGTAGATATTCTTTTGGGCAAGTTACGTGTATTATATTTCTCTGAGAGCAGTTTCGTCTGGATGAAATCTTATCTTCTCCATCGCTTGATAATTGTTTCTCTTAATGATGGGTTTTCACCATGGCGCATTGTGGAGACTGGGATTCCCCAAGGTTCTGTTTTAGGCCCTCTTCTATTCACAATATTATAAGCGCTGTGTCAGAGGCAATACGACACTGTCGGTACCATCCTTATGCGGACAATCTATAACTGTATATCCACGTCAGTCCCGATTCGGTGAATGACAGTACAACTAAATTAAATTCGGATTTAAAATCTCTAACCTCCTGGTCACAGAAATTTGGATTGATTCTGAACTCTGAAAAATCACAGGCTATCATACTAGAAAATCAGAGACTTCTATCAAAATTTAAAAAATCTGTTCTTCCTGCCGTAGTTGTAAAAGAACATTGAAGTTCCGTTTAGTCAAAGTGTGAAAAATCTGGATGTTCATATCGATGAACACCTAAACTGGGCCACACAGACTAAAAATATATGTAAAAGAGTATTTTCTATATACTGTAGGCCTACTCATTTCGACGAATAAAAAATGTTCATTTTAAATTATTATAAATCTTAGTCCAGACACTTATCATGCATCAGTTCGACTACTGCGACGTTCTATTAAGTGATCTTAGCTATGACCTGACCCAAAAATTATAGCGTATCCATAATGCCTGTGGTCATTTCATATATAATATCATGTTTTTCTGTTTCGATTTTGTTTTAGGTGTATCTATAACTTTGTTCTATATATTAACATTATAAATCATGTATTTCCTTTTTATTCTCTGGTTGAGTGGAAGAGAAGGTCTCACGGTATTAACTCAGTCAGAAAGAAATAAATCATTTTTATTATTATTATCATTATTATTATTATTATTATTATTATTATTGTTATTACTTTTTAACTTTGCTCTAGAGTATGCCATTAGGAAAGTCCAGGACAACAGAGAAGGTTAGGAATTGAACGGGTTAGAGTAAACTCATCTAATTCCGTGACTCATGTAATTCAGTTATACTGAATATAATGAATATTACTGAATTATGTGTACATGACAAATTGTTGGTAGTTTGTTCAATGGATAGCAGCACTAATCAGCTACCATCTCAAGTAGTTTGGGCTACTGGGAACAAGTGCACTGCTAACAGGAAGTAATTTCTTAGTACGCCATTGCTATGAAGCTTGGTTTGAGTTGTCGTATCCTAAAATAAGTTAAAAAAACAGGTATGTGCATAATTATACGTGTGTATGAATATATATTTCTATAGGGATTGCTTTGAAGATTTAGAATGTGTAAATAGTTGTCAGTTAACTTATATAATTTAGTCTACAAACCTTAAGTTGTCTGCACAATTTCTTAAGGATTTTTAACATTTGGCTGCCTTACTGTATCACGGAATTAAGTGAACAGAAAATGAAAACCCGTTAAATGAACGTCATATACGACTGTACGACTAGTTGTCATCTATATTAATTAATTATATAATATTTATTTATAGTAATTGGATAATTTATGTTAAGTAATCGAATATTACCGCCAATTAAAATGAAGAAAATATTGCATATGATATATAATAATGACCATCTTCGCATAGGGATCAGCACTCTGTTCTCTGATCCGCACGTGGATTCGATTCTCGGAACTCTCAGACATTTTTTAGTCAGGAACTGGTCTCAAGCTTTATCTACCCAGATTCTTAAGGATAACTGAGTATTTGACTCTCAGCAAATGGGTGGTTCAATCGTGATCTCTTTCTTGATTGGATGCGTCACTTTGTGAAGAACATCTCTCCAAGCAGACCTTTCCTTTTGTTGATGGACTCACATGGAAGTTATGTAGGTCCTGATATGTTGGCTTTGGCCAGAGAAAACAAGATCGTCCTCTTCACCATGCCTTCTCATAACAGCCATATTCTGCAACCATTAGGTGTCAGTGTTTATCGTCCCTTGAAGCAAGCTTTAGAAATGAGTTGGAGAACTTTCATATTACAAACTCCAATGTTGCACCAACACGATTTGACTTGCAAAAGTTGTTCAGTTTGGCATATGAGAAGGCAATGACATCAACAAATATCCGTTCAGAGTTTTCTAAAACGGGAGTTTATCCATTCAACCCATCTTCTTTGACAGATGAAACCCTTATAGCTAGCAAATTAAAAGACATGCCAACTCTTGGAAGTCAACAAACGCAGGGTGACCTTTCAGAAGAAAGAGTTTGCTCAGCTGTCTGTTTCATCACAACAAAATGATTCTGTTCAGTTGCCTGTTTGAACACAAGAGAAACGACGTCAGGCTGTAACAGATTTGTTGAAAACACCCACATATGATCCATCAAAGAAAAAGAGATCGGTTAACCGCAAAATAGATGTCAGAGCCAAGTGCCTTACGCTACCAACCAAACCTCCAGCAGATGCTTCACCGCAGAAGTCTACAAAATCTTCTCAAGGAAAGCCATCCACATCACGAGCCAGTTCTAACGATGAAAATTGGGTTTGTGCAGTTTGTAACGGATCCTATAATGCTGACGTCTAAATACGAAATAATGAAATTGGATTGCTTGCTCATTCTATGGGAAAACATATCATGAGAAGTGTCAAATTGCAGAATCTGATGATGATGTTTTATGTGTGATAGTTGTGCCACTTCTGATGTTGATCATGATGATTCAAGTTGATTATATGAATAATGAATAACTTTAATTAGGATAATTACGTTCATGTTAATGTCCAAGGTCACAGTGTAAGATTTTTCTCTCTTTATTTTATATACACTATTGTGTCACGGAATTAAGTAAATATCACGGAATTAAATGAAATGTGAGTGATACTTTTAATGTTTTTTGCTCTCTACGTAAACACAGTTATCAGTTATTACTTCACGGATTGTCATATTACGAAGTTTGAACAAATGTTTACAGTGATAAATAATATTATTTTGTGTCTTCATATGGAAATAATAGTAATAAAATCTTATTATCACGGAATTAGTTGAGTTTACCCTACATCTCCTGCTTGTCTATGCGGATGACGTGAATATGTTAGGAGAAAATCCACAAACGATTACGGAAAATACGGGAATTTTACTTGAAGCAAGAAAAGAAATAGGTTTGGAAGTAAAGTGTATGATTATGTCTCGTGACGAGAATATTGTACGAAATGGAAATATAAAAATTGGAAATCTATCCTTTTAAGAGGTGGAAAAATTAAAAAACCTGGGAGCAACAGTAACAAATATAAATGATACTCGGGAGGAAATTAAACACAGAATAAATATAGGAAATGCCTGTTATTATTCACTTGAGAAGCTTTTATCTTCTAGTCTGTTGTCAAAAAATCTGATAGTTAGAATTTATAAAACAGTTATATTACCGGTTGTTCTATATGGTTGTGAAACTTGGACTCTCACTTTGAGAGGGGAACATAGGTTAAGGGTGTTTGAGAATAAAGTGTTTAGGAAAATATTTGGGGTTAAGAGGGATGAAGTTACAGGATAATGGAGAAAGTTACACAACGCAGAACTGCACGGATTGTATTCTTCATCTGACGTAATTAGGAACATTACAGTACATCCAGACGTTTGAGATGGGCAGGGCATGTAGCACGTATGTGCGAATCCAGAAATGCATATAGAATGTTAGTTGGGAGACCGGAGGGAAAAAGACCTTTGGGGGGCCGAGACGTAGATGGGAAGATAATATTAAAATGGGTTTGGGGGAGATGGGATATGTTGATGGAGATTGGATTAATCTTGCACAGGATAGGGACCAATGGCGGGCTTATGTGAGGGCGGCAATGAACCTCCGGGTTCCTTAAAAGCCAGTAAGTAATTAAGTACGGTAAGTATTATTATTATTATTATTATTATTATTTTTATTAAAGTTAAAGTCTGGAGCATCCTAGAGACAGATAGATAGCCTACTCGTATAAGAAAGGATTGACAATTTAAGTAAAATAATTATTCCACAATTATATTGTAGCTAGCTGCTTACTGAATTTATTTATTTATTTATTTATTTATTTGTTTGTTTATTTATTCATACATACATTCATTCATTTATTTACTTATTTATTTATTTATTTATTTATTTATTTATTTATTCATTCATTTATTTATTTACTTACTTACTGATTTATTTATTCATTCATTTATATATTTACTTATTTATTTATTTATTCAATAATTTATTTACTTATATACTTATGTATTTATTTATCTATTTATTTATTTGTCTATTCATTTATTCATTCATTCATTTGCACATGAATAATGCAGTCATTGCTTCTGTACTTGGAGTATTTGTGAAATAACTCAAAACATTATTCGTGGTTTTCTAAATGTATTATAGAGAATTGGTGCAACACCGTAATTATCAGCCACACAGTGATCAGTGAACATCTCTATCTCTGAATAGAAACACGTGTTCACAAGACTCAGTGTTGTAGATGAGAAAGGACTTTGATTCTCGAATATGTAATCACACACAAATGAAGCGAGTCTGTGCAGGACGCTGCATGTGTGATAGACCACCCAGGGCTCGCTCCCCAGCGTCCATTCCGTCACTGTCCGTCACAGCATCCCTCTCTCAGGGGACGCCGCGTCACCATGGTAACAGTAAAGTGGCGCCACTTGTGGACCGCTGGCTGCAGACTCTATTAGCATTGCGTCTAGCAGTTATAGTTCTACAGACTGGGCATGGGGTTGGCGCATCATATATTAGTCTTATTGACGATGTGTTACCACATGGTTCATTTTCCATTTGCAGCATTTCGATCGGAATCATGTCAGTTGATTCATGTCTGACGTCTCTGGATGTCTAGCCACACTGGCAAATACAGACTGGTTTTCAGGAAGGAAGCAAGCTCTCTGTAACATATGACTGAATGAATATTTTAATTAACTACAAATGAGTTTTCACTCGATGGTAGCTATAACAAAAATAAATAACGAATATAGGGTGAAAGTGATGTGAAATAGAATACATTACAATCAATAAAAACTTATTATATGTTTTGTAATTAAGTGAATGTTTAATTAGAAAATTAGACCGAAAGTCTGCGTAGTTTGCCAAAGCGCATCGCTGGATGTCCTATGAATACACACAAACTCAGATCTGAATAGAAGCATTCTGTCCCTTAGTCACTGCAGTTGGGTTGCTAGGCTTCCCAATGGCAGAAACTATACGGTACGTGTTAATATTTTTATTCAATTTGCAAGAAAAGTGTCAATGTAATTGAAAAAAAAACGCAAATGGATTAATCATTCTTTACGAGTTACTGTAATGATAAGAGTAAAAAACAAAATCGTACGTAAAATAGTACTCATCGAGTAAAACAGTGTTAACATTTAGAGGATTTTTTTTCTGAGAAAAATATCCATTTGATATTTGATATTTATTATTTATAGTTCACAGAGAAATGTACATACATATAATCATTGAAAAAACTTACATTTACACACTTTATAATTTTACACATAAATATACAATGTTAATACAATTTATAAAATTAAATATTTAATATAAGATGTTTTATCTTGCACTTGCGTCTAGTTTTGTGCAAGACTTAACTCATTTTATTATGTTGTTACAATTAGTATTAGATTGCATACTTCTACCTCTACAAAACAAGCGTATAAACATATACAGAGTATATCAAAAGTCCGGTAACACTTTCAATATTTTATTACACAAAAACTACTAATGATAGCACTTTCAAACACACGTCAGTTTAAAGTCAAACTCTCAAAGTTCTGTTTACACCTTACAGAGATTCAATGTGTGAACCACGAGTGACTCGGCAGATGTCCAAACGATAATCAAACTCTTCCCATACCCTTTTCAACATATCCTTCTCGAATTCTGGTTTTTAGTTCCTCTAAATCACGTGGCAAATGCGGTACAAGCACATGGTCCTTTAGTTACCCCCATAGAAAAAAGTCACATGCAGTCATATCGGGTGACCTTGGTGGCCATGTCATGAAACATCTGTCCCTTACTCCAGCACGTCTTATCCAACGATCAGATATCTCCGTATTCAGGTAAGCACGAACTGCATTGTGGAAATGTGGCGGAGCCCCATCTTGCTGAAAGATGAAATCGTCATCGAGATCTTGTCTAAGTTGAGGCATCAACCATTGCTCCAACATGTCCCGATATGAATGTCCAGTCACAGTAGCCTCAATGAAGAAGAAAGGTCCGTACAGTTTTCGTTGTGACAACGCGCAGAAAACATTCACCTTTGGTGAATCACGCTCATGTTCAATGATTCTGTGAGGTTTCTGTGTACGGTACCCCAAACACGACAGTTGTGCTTGTTAATTTTCCCACTCGTATGGAATGTCGCTTCGTCGCTGAAAATTAAGCGGCTGAATAAGTCATCGTCGTCTGCTACGAGTTTTCTTGCCAGCTACAACAACAGGCAGCAAAGGTGTATTTTTTAAATATTTCTTATTTAAATCTTTTGAATATTTTCAGTAGTGGCAAAAAAAAACCGAACCGACCCTTATAGCTCATACAAAATAATTCTGTGCTATGTATTGTGTCAAACTATGGCAATTTCAATATGGATAGTGAAGCCAGAGGTATGTATTGCTATTTAATGTACAAATATGCAGTAATCTTTGCCGAATAGAGGTAGAAATGTAATATTGATGCCAGATGAAAATAAAACTCTCAAAGTTTTTTCGTTTATAAGTTTGAGGCACTGAAGGAAACAAAAGACGGTAAGAATCGAACAAATGTATTAAATTTCATTGTTATAACTTAATTATACAAGATGGATGTGTTTTGTGACTAGCAAAATTTGAATCTGTGACTCTGAAATCAGCTACAAGGGTCGGTCCATTTTTTTTCCACCACTGTACATTTTATTATATTTATAGAGGGTAGTAAGAAACTAATCCTTTTTTTCTTATCAGGTTTTATCTCATTCAATTCTAGTTATTTCATTAATTCTGTCCATTCTCATTTCTTTAACCAAAAATATATATAAACCTATTTGCTGCTCTAACTTTTTGTTATTATTATTCATAAGTTTTCTTATACTATTTCTTTATTCATTAGTAGGAACTTTTCATTTATAAATTTCATCCGCATTTATTTTGTAGGTTGACATTCCAGAACAATATGAATGTCATCTTCTCTGTGTTCACATAATGGGCAAATACAGTGGACTATCCTACGTTCGACAAAATAGAATTGAAAGTTCAGTCCAATAAGGGTAGTGGGTGTGGCAGGTGAAATGAATACAAATTCTTATTGGTTATCCATCAACGAATATAGTACTGTACTTGCATTTCCTGCCACTCCGAGACTTGTGTATGCGCTTGTAGTACCGATACCACAGTGGGTTTTGACATTTCCGTCTCACAAACTGCACAAGTCTCAAATAGAAAAAGAAGAGTTCATTAATTTAAAATCAGTGATTAAATATGGATGTCCCAACCAATAACAAATTATGTTTTTCATTAACAAAAGTATCACTACAAAACACAGAACCAATTCCCATTCAAATGGCCAAACCCATTTCTTAGTGCCCGTATAGAGGCGTGTCTAATTCTCCTACGAAAGTAGTCGAACTTGATTTCTGTCAAACTTAAGAGCTTCCACTGTACCTTAAGGTAAATTACCTCTATTATTCCTTAATCTCCAAATCCCCAATCTGAACCAGGCCAGCCCGGATCTTTCTTTCATTTTCATATTATCAATATTCATTTGGGACTACTATGGTATTAGAATTTTTGTTGTACTCTATCCAAGGAATAAGTTATTAAAATTTAAACAGTTATATTACTTTCACCTTGTATAAAGACAAGACATACTGACAGAGAAAACTGAAGAAATACAGAGACGAAATATAAACAAATAGGGTCAGCGACAGGAAATATATAATAAAACTCCCACAAAAGAGTTATTATTACAATACGGTACACATTCTTCACTACAAACATTTTCAATACCTCCTATACAGTCAATCTCTAATCACTACACATTAATTTAGGTGTTCCCAACCGGTGTGGCGCAGATCCATGGAATGTGCCGCGAAATTTTAGAATTCAAAAATAAATTTTATGAGATCCAAAAAGTCTCTTTACAACACATTTTTTATTTGCAATGAAGTCTTTGATATGGTATATTTTATTTTGAGACAGACTTTATCAATGAAACGTCAACACCTGCAACAATGCTCAGTTCAGCTTTTCAACCACAAGGCCACGTATAGAGAAAGTCTGTGCAACTCACCAAGCGCAGACTTCACATTAATTTAAGTAGGCGAGTTTTCAAAAACGATAATAAATTTTTATATCGGACATCCACATAGACAGGTTGAGATTTTTGACATGTACCTTTGTTTTTTTTCTAATGCCACTCAAGTTTCTGCTTGTTCTTTTACAATTTTCGATTGCGTGTTAACATCAACCTATCTACAACACTGGATGTCAGATATTACATAGAAGTTGTTATCAGTGTTTTTTTATCTGTGTTGCATTTTTCATCATGGAACCGAAATATGTGTGAATAACTATGTTTTAATATAATTTTTCTTTGAATTCCGCTTAGATCTTGAAAGTCTTAGTTGGACGAAAAGGAGGATAAAAACGACAAAATTCCCGTGCAGTGAACAGTAATCATCTCCCCGTCCGCTATAAAATATTCTACACAGAGTTCGACCACTTTTTTCTCCAGAAAAAATTAATGGTTATTATTATTATTATTATTATTATTATTATTATTATTATTATTATTATTATTATTATTTCAGTACATAGCATTGTGATTTTACCATCTTTGGTGATATCTGATGTTAGTTGGCAACACTGTAGAGACGGCCAAATTAGCCTTTGAGTAACTACTTTTACGTGATTCTCACTAGCCTATACTATGCAAAGCGCACTCAGTTAAACTCATTCACTTTCACTGTAAATCTAATTCATTACTCGGACACTTTAACTCACTGAACTGACACTCTGATTCACTGAAATTATAACTACAGGACACCGCACATAATATAATTCACTGTATTTTCACTATTACGCACTATGAACTTACTACAACCCACTCACTTCCTCTATAAATCTAATTGAGAGCATATTATACTACCGTGTATCAATAAAGTTCTTAAGCTTACTTTTGAAACAATTTTTGGCTATTGGTAAAGCCTGTAGTGAGTCTGCAGGTAGAACATTCTATAGGGTGGGAAAAATAAACTGGCCCGGAAAATCTGTAACTTTTACATTTATATATATTTATAGTTATAAGACTGTTTAAGACTGACCTTTGTTAATAAACATCACAGAAGATGCATCGAAATCACGATTTCCTGCATAGTCAGGGTCTTTTCCGCGTCAGTCTTATACACCATCTACCAAAAAGTAATTGGGCACTGTTTTTGCCCCTTTAGAACCTCGTGGTACCACCTCTTGTTGCTGTAACAGCAGCCACCCTGTCAGGCATGCTCTCCACTAGTTTGTGTAGGATATTCACTGGAATGCGTCGCCATTCCTCTTGCAACATGGCACTCAGTTGGACAATGGAAGTTGGCCCCATGTTTCGGCGGCTACTATGCAGTGGTATGCAGACAATAATGTTCACCGGTTGGACTGACCTGCACAGAGTCCTGATCTCAATCCCATTGAGCACCATTGGGACGAATTGGACCGGCGATTGAGGTCTCGGGAAATCCGGCCAACTTCCATTGTCCAACTGAGTGCCATATTGCAGGAGGAATGGCGACGCATTCCAGTGGATATCCTACACAAACTAGTGGAGAGCATGCCTGACAGGGTGGCTGCTGTTACAGCAACAAGAGGTGGTACCACGAGGTTCGAAAGGAGGAAAAACGGTGCCCAATTACTTTTTGGTAGATAGTATATATAAATTCATATATTTCGGGTATATTTTCCGCGGGCCAGTTTTATTTTGCCCACTCCGTAGTTCTTGACAGTACGGTTGAGAAAAGAAAATGATTTGTCGATGTTTGTCCTCTCTTTTCTTTACCTCAATTCATATGAATGGTCATTTCTTGAACAGTAAATTGGCTGCTGCAACCTATTTTTTTATTTCTCTCCACGCAAACTCATCTTTGTACATTCTGAACAAAGCGCATAATCGAACTCGTATTCTTCTTATCTTATGTCCCATTTTAATGTTGAATTATTGCAACAAAGCTTAAGAGTTGTAGCGGTCGGTCGTCGTTGGGGCGCCGAAATATGCAGCGGTCGTCTGTCGTCGTCGTCGTTGCCCACGACGCCTTTCCTTGCCCTCGGCTGCCAGCTCAGTCGTATATGGAAAGTATCTCAAGGATGGCACGTCGATGTCAATAATTAACTATGTACACTGATTAATTTGGGCGCCAGCCTCCTCGAGATTACTCCGGTAGAGGATGAGGTTCCCAGGTCAGCTGCAAAACGGTCGGGACATGGGGTTTGGGAGACGTGCTCGTAGGTTGAAATGATGTAGGCGCACACCAGAAGTTGTTGGTAAGAACTATGAAAGCGTTTATTATTATTATTAAGTGTTCGTTTCAGATTAGCAGAAATGCGCGTCCAAGTGTATAATATCTCGCTCTCAATTCCCTCAAGTTGATATACTAATTTCTGACTTCACGTAATTATATATTTTGTACTATAAAACACCAGTAATATAACGGACAGTTGATAACGTGATGAGAGGAAAGAATTCAGACTTATAATAATAATGCAACACACGACTTCTTACTACACCCACTAAAAAATTCTAAGTCCGTAAATTGTTATACTTCCGAGTTAGGTTTGCCGAGAATATGTGGAGTGCAACTTCTCCGTACGCGTTCTATATGCCTTCTGTCTATCTGTCTATCTGCCAAATCTATCCCCTACTTTCAACCACCAAACATAAAATTTCGCCCTCCTATCTATATATCACGTGTCTCTATCAAGAATCCTGATTGGCCATGATTACACTTACGTCACTTAAGACGCGTTCTTCAAAAATTGTTCGTTAACTAGAACATCCCCTTACTTCCGGGGTTCTGACAATTCTCTGACATATACCAGATCATCTCTTTTGGAACCTGGCTTGGCGTCATCTTACTGACCACCCGCAGGCAAAGTCCATACATTCCCTCATCAGTCAACTCCACGCCTGGACACATGTTTCCTGTCCGCCTAGCTTCCTTTCGGCCTTCCTGTCCACCTGTTACTTCCGTCTCAGATTTTGAAACTAACTTACACGTCCGCGCATCCTATCCATATAAGAATATTAACACGAAATACTAATCTAATGAAAATCTCCTCATCCTATACGAGGAACCGTCCATGAGTACATTTTTAATCATATCTAATGTCATAACATGCTCTAATCTCTAAGGGTGCTATTCATAGACATTTCGCAGCACGCGCTACGAGCGTACTAAGCTAGCCCCGGCTATCGACTGGTTACTTGTACAGAATTCAAATCATATCCTATCGCTAACACTGGTTTATGAATGCGAAAAACGCTGATCATCCACCGGAAACCCTAAGGATCCTGACATGCGATACCATACGCCATTACCGGACGAACTCGTGACATATCGATGAGCCAGAACCAGACTGTTCCAAGTCAATTTTACTATTTTTTTTTTCAGGAGATCTGTTTTAAGTTCCTAACATTCAAAGCTTCGTGAAACAATTGAAGGGTTCAGATCCATAGTGGGCCAAGCGCCATATATTAAAAACGTAGAAAACAAGGGTTAAAATTACGTTATTACCATAATTCAATGAAACATTTGGCAAGTAATATAAAGTATGCACATCAACACTAAATGATGTCAATCTTCATTAAAGTATGGTAATCACTTAACTTTAACCCTTGCTTTCTCCGTTTTTAATAAATGGCGCTTGGCCCACTATGGCTCTTAACCTTTCAATTTGAATAGCTTCATAGCAACATTATGGAGAGAAATATTTAAAATTTTGTTCGATTCATATATGCAGACAAGAACCGGAACACAATGAAACACAGATTTCTTTGTTATAAAAAGTTGGACTTAGAACAGTCTGGTTCTCAGCCATCGATATGCAATTTCTTTGAATTATTTATCAGAATCTTTTCTAAGTACTTCCATCTCAAAGTGTAGCGGTCTCCATGCTTTTTCCCGCGGTATCAGACAAATGTTCCCCCAGCCTAGAACGCTGCTGAACGTTACTCCAAGGTAGGCCTATTTACATTTTACTTCCGAAATAATTTCACCCCCTAATGTATACTATAATGTGATAATTTTATTACTTCCTCCTAAAACTGATAGCTTTGTTTTACATTGTTCATTTTCAATTTGTTAGCCATCATGCATATAGGTATACAGGATGATTCACGAGGATTTGCCGTCACTTACAGAGCTTATTTCCGAAGACATTCTGAGCAAAAAATGTCATATAAACATTTGTTCTAATCTCAATATTTTGAGAATTAGCCTACACTAATTTGAATTGTTTTGTAAAATACTTTTTAAATTTAATTTTAAGGATAAAAGAATATTACAAATAGAAAATGAACTATTCAGAAGTATCATTTGTTTAGTGTTCTGAAGCTAGAAATGTGTTTCAGTTGTTTTGTACAGATTTTGTTTTTCAATTTTTAACTAAAAATTACATCTTTCTTACGCACTTATCATAAAAATTGTTACAAATCATACGACTTTAGGAACTTGATTAATTACAGTTTAATTATGCGTCCCAATATACAGTCTTGAAGAATTCAAAGAGTGACGTAATTTGTAACAATTGTGATAAATGCGTAAGAAAATGTAATTTTGTAGTTAAAAATCGAAAAAAAAAAAAAAACATTCTGCCGAAAGAACTATGGAATTTACAACACATTTTTAGCTTCAGAATATTAACTAATTAAAGAAATGATACTTCTTTATCTCTAATATTCTTTTTTACCTTTAAAACTCAAGAATTTAGAAACAATTTCAAATTAGTGTAACTCTGAAAATGTTGAGATTAGAACAAATGTTTATATGACATTTTTTGCTCAGAATTTCTTTGGAAATAAGCTCTGTAAGGGAGTTAGGTCCTGTAGATATATATATGTGCTTTCCCTCGTATGACTTCGGAATGCATTAATTGATGCTAGTTCAACTTTATACATGCTTCAACATTATTTATTTAAAAAGGTTTTTGTGTATCAGTATTCAATCCGGATAAAACTGAAGAACATAGGTAACCTCTTTGTTCTCTTGTTACACAAAGTATTCATAGAAATGAAGCACGTCAGCTGAACGGTTTAGTTACGTTTTCTCTCCGGAGATTCGGTTCGAATTCCCGTCTGTTCAAGTGGCATGGTAGATTTTTCGGAGTATTGTCATTTATGTTGCCAAACTTCTTCAATTTCTCCATTCAATTTTCATTCGTATATGTGTGTGTGATGTCCTCACGACAGACGCAGCAAATTATTATCCATCAACAAGGATTACTCTAGTGGACTTGATTCAATGGACTTAATCACTAGTATAACGATTAGTATTTAATCGCCTGCAGTCATTACGTCTATTAGTCTTCTGCTATAACAATCTGTGATAATTTGAGTCAGGAATGTTTTGTAGAATAAAAAAACCTGATATTTCGTATCAATATAAGTTATACATGGTTGTTTCCGATCTCTGGTAACGAATTTAAATAACTTCATGTGCGTCAGAAATCACACCGACAGCTGAACTGTGGCGCGAGGTGGCAGACCAGTAGTGAGCGATCTCAGTCAGAGTGCACTGCGACGCACAGCAGAAATTCCCAAGAAAATCGAGCCTTTTTTGAGAGAGATACATAACAACTCTTTTCTATGCTAAGTACAGTTAACCGAAAATAAAATAAGTCTGCAATAAACGAGGTTTCGTTATTTCCAAGAAAGGCATCTTCTGTTTTTTCTTAATAAAATTGGTAAACCTCGAATGCAATTAATTTGTATCATCTCGTGGAGTGCGGCGACTTTTGACGAGGGGTGGATTTGCTTGCTTTTTCCACTCTGGAATTAATCCCGTCCGAGCTTTGCCAGTCTTATTAGGTACACGTAAGACTTTTTTGCAGGCACCTATGATTTTCACGTAACTGTACTTGGCATCGGAATCATGATAATATCTTTGAAAAATATTGGAGTGCAAGTGGTCAAATGACTTTATTGTCAAACGCCTGGCATTAGAAAACAACAACTTGGCATCGGAAAGAGTTGTTATGTAACCCTCCCACAAAGGCTCGATTTTCTTGAGAATTTCTGCTGTGATACACCGTGCACTCTGATTATGAAATCACTCACTACTGGTCTGTCACCTCTCGCCGCAATTCAGCTGTCGGTGTGGTCCCTGACGCACATGACGTCATTCAAATTCGTTATCAGAGATCGGAAACAACCCTGTATAAGGTACTGTAGGTATCTCTAAGTTCGCCACTCGTCGCTTTCGTTAAGATATGATATTTGGCCAAAAGTTGGCAGCAGTAACTTGCTGCATGATGCGTTAGAACTTCGTTGAATACGTAAAGTACATTACCAGTATCTCTTGCTATGAGGTAGTCGCCATATTGTGTTAACTGTGGTTACCGATATAAGATTTGCTCCCAAGTATTCGTTACATTTAACGGAATTGCATTTATAGACTGTAATATATAATTTAAAGTCTATTTTATTTACTTTCTGGCTGTATTTTTAGAATTACTTTTACTTTAGTGATGTTCTACTTTATGACATTATTATTAAATGATGGAACTGTTCTTAAGTTCTCCACTGCAGCTTCTTCCATGGCCAACTTACGATCAATCGTTGCTGCTTTTCAGAGATCGTTTTAAACAGTTGGCGGTTTAAATAACTGATTACATTTCAATTTTAGTAGTCTATTTAAATGAGTGTATTTGAGACATTTTATAGTAAAGTTTACTAAAATTATTAATTTTGTGATAAATTATTAATTATCAAACTTTGTTTACTTCCTACTATGACCATTTTTTCTGTATTAAAATATATTACATCTGTACTCTGATGATATAAACATATTATCTGAATTTATAACAGGCACACAGGTGGCGAACTTCGGGAACACATGCGTCCTAACTTCGCCAGTTGCATCCTCCTGTCTCTTGCTTTTGTACGAGAAAGAGTACCTGATTTCTTACGAAATTTTTATTTAAGGTGCTCTTCAATATCAATAATGCATCGCAATTTTTTATACTTTCGAAATATGACTTCATCATCGATTTAAAAATGAATTTGCTTAAGGTGGCGAACTTAGAGAGGCTTACTTTACATACTAACAAGAATTACCAGCATTTTATAAACATTTACGTAATAATAATACTTACTTACATTCTTACTTACCTACTTACTTACTTACTGGCTTTTTTAAGGAACCCGGAGGTTCATTGCCGCCCTCACATAAGCCCGCCATTGGTCCCTATCCTGTGCAAGATTAATCCAGTCTCTATCATCATATCCCACCTCCCTCAAATCCATTTTAATATTATCTTCCCATCTACGTCTCGGCCTCCCCAAAGGTCTTTTTCCCTCCGGCCTACCACTAACACTCTATATGCATTTCTGGATACGCCCATACGTGCTGCATACCCTGCCCATCTCAAACGTCTGGAGTTAATGTTCCTAATTTTGTCAGGTGAAGAATACAATGCGTGCAGTTCTGTGTTGTGTAACTTTCTCCATTCTCCTGTAACTTCATCCCTCTTAGCCCCAAATATTTTCCTAAGCACCTTATTCTCAAATATCCTCATTCTATGTTCCTCTCTCAAAGTGAGAGTCCAAGTTTCACAACCATAAATAATAATAATCTTTAAAATCAGTCGTCATACATACTGTATTATGAACAAATATTTAAAATATGCGTTGTATCATTAGTAATTCAATAAATCATCACGGTTATCTATCTTCACAGATTGAATTTGTGGCACGTTCCGTCCTGATTATTCTGACACTCTACACTTGAGCCACAAAGAGTATTAAGTAAATAAAATACTGCGTTGTTTTCACGTGAATACGACTTTTTTAGAATAATTGATCAGAAAATCTAGCAATTTTAGCGTAAAATGAAGTTCAAGCAATATCCGCAAGGTGCTGGTCATACTATAGCGTACGCGTGCTGACATCTATCGAATGGTCCGTAATCTACCTGCCAATGAATAAACGATAGGTCATGTACAAATATTTATGTATTGCAACAACTGTGGATATGTAAAATAAAGTAGTATAAGTCATGTGTGAATCATTTACATTTTAATTACAAAAGTAAACCTCAGTCATATCTTTGATATCCAAAAATAGAAATGCAATAAAAAATATTGAACAATAAAACTGACACGGGATTAATCGAATTCTTATTATTGTGTGAAACGCTCATGCTGTTCAAAATTGTTAATGTGAACACGGTTTGAATTGTTAGGATGTTTGGGATTTAAAATTAAAGTTTCATATTTATTTTCATTCCTGTCATCTTACTCCCAGCATTTAAATTTATCAAGGTGCAGTCTTCTCGTAAACTACTTCGTAATCAGTAAATAATGGAGAAAAGTCCGTACCGGCGCCGGAGATCTAACCCAGGATCCCCAGTTCTACGCACTGGATGTTCTGCCACTGAGCTATGCCGAGGTTTAATCCACAACAACGGATCGAATCTTTTTCCTCTTTGTGGCCTTATTCCATGTTCGACATACTGTGTATTATGTCATCATACAAAGAGCGTACTCATATGAATGACTTACGGCAGGGACTCCACAGTTTATATGCACTGTTAGACGCATAATCTATGTAAGATTTTTGAGGGCTTCGTTCTAATCGAATACCAATTCTTTGGTCGGCGGGCAAAGGCACATAAGTAAAAAAAAATATTTTTTCAGGAGAAACTTTCTTTTTAATTTATTCTTAACTGAATACAACTATAATAATGAAATTCAATTATATCGGGTAAAGTAAGACCCTTTGAATTTAAAATATAAGAAATTTTATTATTTCAAAAATTAGAAAAAAAATACTAGACTTATGTGATTAGATACAACAGAAAAACTGATTTTTTTTTTTTTTTTTTTTTACTTATGTGCCTTTTCCCGCCGACCAAAGAATTTCTTTCAAGTTTTCTTCTCTTAAGGCCCATTTATTCAATTGAGGCTTCTTATTTTGAACTGAGCCTGTCTCTTTAATGTTTGTCTCTTACCCAGCACAAGAAAACGGGAAATTGACGACGGAATTTTAGGCGGCATTTCCTTCACGAAGATTTTTTCGTGAAAGTATTACAAATAAAAATGCCTTGTTCCGCAGACGTGGAGCGGAAGCGGTCTTTATTACGAAAGTAAACAGCCATAAACCCCAGGGCATATAGGAGCCTGTAGCCGACTGTTTCCTTCAGTTGTGGTGTGGAGTCATTCCGTTTCGTCCACTTTATATTGTTGACAACTGATTGAAGGAAAAATGTTGCTGGCAAATGACATATAATTATTATTTTTACAACATGTTTAGAAGGCTAGCGGTAGCATCGCGGTTATGGCGTCTCGCTGCAGGTTGGAAGTTGTGGGTTCCATTCCCGTTGAGGTCATGGATAGTCTCTGTTAATCTAATTCTTCCGGCCGCACTACCTTAAAGAAATGGTCACCAGGGAGTTTTAATTGGAATTAAAGGCCTGACATCCCTACTAATGCAGTTTGTATAGGTGGAAGCCTCAACCTCCAGCTACCTATGGGCCTCCATGGCACGTTATAGAGATAACATTACCTTATAACAGATTCATGATAGTGACTTCAGTATCATATTCTCGACGCATGTTGGAAGACAATAATAGGTCTATTGTTGTTGGAGCTGACCGAAGAAAGGTTTCAAACTCATGACACCAACAAGACGTCACTCATGAGGCAACGAAGACAGGAGATAATGGGTAGGGTGGTCATATCTTACAAAACAAAACTGTTCCATCGGTTGAAAACACATGGGTACCAAATTCACTAACGTAAGCATGAAGTTTACTTTTCAATGGTTTACAGAATTTAGGCATTCTATCTAACCGATCTTATACCTTCTGTTACCCGACAATGACTGACTGTTCCTCAATCAAATTTCTTTCTCCTACAATAATAAACATTGTAGCACAAAATTGTAACAGTAAGATTTGAAAATATGAAAGCAAACAATTGGAAATGCTACGTGACAACTTCTATGAGAAAGAGCTTAATATTTAAAATTATAAAGGTAATTGTTGGTACCGTGAAGACATGACAATATTATATTTGTAACTGTGGATTGTTGATCATTATTCATATACACCAATAGTATTAAAGCACGATTATTAGCAGATTAAGCACCGAAATAAATTACTTTTATTTACTATTGTTAGTAAAGTTAGTCATTGTTTTAAACATTTAAATTTCATACACATTATATTTCAATTAATTATGAAATTCCAAATTAACAAGAAATATTGCTTTAAAATGGCAAAAAAGGCATTTATTAGTAAGAAACACTTTAAAAAGGCAAAATAGGCAAAATAAAAATTGGTCATATCACTTTGATTTACTCCAAATCACATTTATATCTATGAAAATAATGATTTACTTATACCCAGTAAGAAAGACATTTTAACAAACATCCGGGCTCTACTCGTTAGTAACGTGTTGCGCTGATCAAGCGTAGATGACGTATACAAACAATTGTTCTTTATCTGCCAGATATCAATCAAGTGCCTGATAATTCATTGATCTGCATTTTGAAACTTTTTCTGCTGATTTGCTTCTGATATGCGATTCTTGATACATTCTTTTTGCGCTGAATTCGAAAGTAATTTACAATTTTTTCCAGTATGTCAGGTTTTCCTACAAAATACCCATATCATAAAGATAAAATTTAAAATAATTATTATGCAAAATAAATGCCTTCTTAATCTCTCAACAATGGTCACTGCAGCTATGATCTTATAACTGTCAACTTACAAAATAATATAAATTAAAAGAGGCATGGAGATTGCAATAAATAACCCAATGTAGGCCTAAGTGTTGTTTCCAAACTTAAGACGTTAGACCTCCATTTATTTAAACACACAGTTATAAAATTTATAATTTTCCAAATTATATGTTGAAGGAACCCGATTCTCTGCAACTATTCTTGTTGAATTATGCATTTGTATGTCTGTTACTTTGATTAGCTCCTGCTCCTGTACACCACCCTGAACCATATTTGGTACTGCTGTAGATGGAGCTGAATGGTTAGTAATCCTATTCCCTCTTACATCCAAACCAACATTCAGAGTTTAGTTTTCCGTCCACGTTAATATCTGATTTTGTCCGACGAGAGTATTCTTCTTGTACATACCTGATTTTAGGTACAATGGAATAAAACTGATTAGGGGTAGTTGTTATTTCCTCAGCGCGTTTCTCCTTTAGAAGTTTGTATAATCTGACATATAATGGACATTTGGTGGGGTTTTCCGAATTCGCCCTAAGTTATTTTTGTCGGGTTATCTTTTCATTTCCTTCTTTGCAAGTTTTAGTGAATACTGGATTGTAGACAATTCTTCCAGTTGGCTTTTCGTTATTACCTAGTTCTTTTTGGGAATTATATATTTTAGCGTTTCATGCTTCTGCACTACGCCTTACCAATTCTAGTGACAAAATAAAGAAAAACTTTATTTGCAATTCTTCAGAAGTGTTTTCATTGCACAAATCAATCGCTGAATAACAATAATCTGAACTCAGCAGCACTCACCTTTATTTTCTCCAGTAAAAGATGCAGTTGTTTACTTTTGGCACTTCTAGTAGGCTATCTCTAGTGATTTTAAATTCTTGTTCTTGAAATCTTGAAACGGGATGAAATTCCATTGCTGTTTATTGAAATATTTATTTTCATTAATCTTAAGAAGTTGATCTTAGCATGTAGGCTTTCACAGCTGGCGTCAATGGAACAAGGAATTTCCGGGCTGAGAGGCCGTGGACTCCGTGGTCTACTGGTGGTGTTGCTACCAGACGTTTTCTCTACTGGTACGATAGACAACTTCATTGGAGAGGTACACACGAGCGATTGGTACGTCGAAGAGATTACTTTAGACCTACTCGCATGTACAGCTGTCAAAAGAAAAAGTGGCCGCTCTCCTGGAACAAAGTTCCCTTCGGGTATCTTCGCTACAATTCGGAGACAGGCGATGTTACATGTTGTTGGACCACGTTGCCTGATATCTACAGTTATAATTGAAGTATGTTGTGTGTTATCGATAGCATAATGGTAGCGTTCAGGCCTCTTATTCATGAGGTCCTGCGTTCGACTACAGCCACGTGCTTTTTATGTTCTTTTTTGTTCTGTTTTTGAGAGAGGCAAACTATACATAATGGCTCCTTTCTCTTTTACGATTATTTTAGTAATTAACATCAGGTTCATTAATATATTATGCCATGACTTTATCATTATAATATTGTGGCTGCAAATGGAAAGAAAAAAGATTTTATTCTCAATAAAAATATCTTTCGTGGCATAAACAAATCAAATTTACTGGCGTCGGCCTTAAAACATTCAAACAATTAAGCGTTCAAAAAACAAAACAAAAAGCCACAATTCAATATTTAGTCTATCTTCCTCTTATCTCGATCATCTTGCAGTCGAGTGGGCATGGAATCCACTAGTCTTTGCAAATAGCGACTGTTTTTAGACACGATATTCCAGGCATTCTGAACATACATACATAAGTGTTCTGTCCATGGGCAGGTCTTTCATTGCAAACCCAGCAATCTCCAATCTTTCCTATTTTCTGCCTTCCTCTTAGTCTCCGCATATGATCCACATATCCTAATGTCGTCTATTATTCTTTTCAACCAGAGACCCAACCAGTTACTTTTTATCTTTCTAATCAGTTTCAGCATCATTCTTTTCTCACTCACTTTTTCAAACACAATTTTATTTCTTATTCTATCTGTCCACTTCACACGCACCGTTCTTCTCCACATCCACATTTCAAATGCTTCAATTCGTTTCTCTTCATTTAGTCGTAATGTCCATGTTCCTTCCCCATACAATGCCACACTCCACACAAAGCACTTCACTAGTCTCTTCCTTAGTTCTTTTTCCAGAGGTCCGCAGAAGATCCTTCTTCTTCTATTTAAAGCTTCCTTTGTTCATGTTCGCAGTTTTTCTTGGGAAGGATAGGCCTAAATGCGGTAACATCCCGTTGCTTTCCGCACACCACTATCTCTTTCGCATCTTATTAAATTCCAGGGGGCCCAAGCGTGGAGATGAGGAGAGTGTATTTGACTAATTGGGCCCTCCGGACTTCACCGAAAGTCACGGCAAGGGTTAAATATTAATTCTATCAGGATGTTTGACCCTATCAGAGATCGGGAAATCTCAATTAGCCTTTGCCCCCCGTATCCTGGACTAGCTTCTACGAATCATCAGAAAATCTTAGAGTGTGATTGGGCCAATTTTTCCGAAAATGTTTCCACAATTTTGCTCTCGTAGCTCAGCGGACGAACGTCGGAATTTAGATGTCAACGTCTCAGGTTCAATTCCTCGTTACTCCTTTTCATTTTATTGTGGTTCAAGATAGTATAATGTAATAATACAAAAAGAAAAACTAATAGCAGTATTATGCAACTGGATTTTTCCAAACCTAATATTAAATTTATGTTATTTATATCGCTAAAGAACGATTACAATATGAATAACTTGAATATTATTTATACAGTATCACTAAAGAACGATAACAGAATATAAATGATAAATATCGGTTTGTTTAATTAATATAAGATATTATATAATACGTATTTAATTATCTAAATAAAATAACCTATTTTACAAAGAAAGATGTTTATTTGTGTTATAATAATTACCTACATAAAATACAGATTATTTATATTGCGAAAGAACAATAACAATATAAATAACTTGAATATTATTTTATAATGCTGATGAAGGAAAACAATATAAATGATAACTTGAATATTATTTATATCGCTAAAGGACGATAACAATATAAAAAACGTGAATATTATTCATATCGGAATTTCACAGATTTATTACAGATGTATTTAAGAAATTGTAGAAGAATAGTAATTAGTAACAGTGTTCTATTTATTCTTCTTGGAGCCAAATTGGTAACTTTTAAAAGTGTGGTTACTACGTTGAAGTGTATGTGTTGCAACGGATGCTTGATTTGTTATGTATTTGAGTCAGTTATGGGATGCTTGATGTCGTCGCAATGTCGTAATTATAGTTTGATTGTGTTTGTGTGACTATTGTGTATTAATTTATTATATATGGTACGGAAAGCTGCATATTTGTGTTATAGAAGTGTTACGTATGTGTGTTGTTAATGTTTTGGTATGTTTCAAATTGATAACTGATATTTGTTTTGCAATCGCAATGCCTAATTTACGGGTTGTTTATGTTTTGTTTACATCGCGTAAGCTAATTTAATTTTCTTTTCCATCTCTCTTTATGCTTATCTTTTTTTGAGTATAAAACTATAGCCCTAACATACATGTGTAAAATAGGGCTAACCCCCATTGGAGATACTGTAGCTACAATAGTAATAATTATTATTCATATCGTTATAAAACGATAACAGAATACAAATGATAACTTGAATTTTATTCATATCTCTAAAGAACGATAACAAAATATAAATAACGTGATATCCATCAAGAACAATAACTGGATATAAATGATAATTTGAATATCATTTACATCGCTAAAGAACAGTCAGTCAGTCAGTCAGTCATTTATTTTATTCCATAGATCTTACATGAGCAATGAAGCTTTAAGATGTGGAACATGTCAACATTTTACAATATTACAATTACAATTTTTACAAATTTTTATAGTTTTACAATTTAGTAATTTTCTACAATTTTTACAATTTTGTACAATTTTTTTACATTTTTTTACATTTGTTTACATTTTTTTACATTTTGGCGAGATGTAGTGAGATGAGATGAGGTCCGAGGATTCGCCAAACTATTACCCGGCATTTGCCTTTTCGGTGGGGGAAACCTCGGAAAAACCCAACCAGGTAATCAAATCAAAGGGGGTAATCAAATCAAAGGGGTTGATGTCAAGGATTCGCCATAGACCATCCGGTTTCAGTCCCACGGCTGGGGAAAACCTCCGAAGAAACCAAAGTCCAAAGGGGGGTCCAACCCAAGCCCGAACGCAGCTCCGGATCAGCAGCCCAGCGAGTCTGTCGACTGACCAACATCGATGGCTCTACTAAAAGTATACAATACATAGCCAATCAGATTATTAAATTTACAAACGCAAACGATCATTCATAAGTTGAGCTATATTATAATACAAAACAATTTAATTAAATTTAAGGCATAAACAATTCAACCAGTTGTGATATACAGAAATTGATAATACATATCATGCAAACTACTTCAAATTACAAACACAAACAATTTATCAGTAGAGCTATATAGATTACTATTCAATTTAAAGCATGTACAATTCATCGGCCAAAACTATACAAATATATACAATACAAAGTAGCATACTTTCATTAAGCTATACAAATTTGTGCAATTAATATCAAGTAGATTAATTCAATTTATAATCATAAACAATTCATCAGTTGAGCTATACATATTACCATTCAATTTACAGTAGGTCTGTATACAATTCATCAGTAGAGCTACACTGACTAGTAATCATTTAAGAACATATACAATTCATCAGCCAAACTATACAAACATATACAATCAAATTAGTTCAATTTACAAACTTATTTTCGTTAAGCTATACAATTCATATGAAGTAGATTAATTCAATTTATAAGCTTAAACAATTCATCAGTTGACCTATACAGTATACTATTCAATTTACAGTACATACAATTCATCAGTTATGCTAAACAAAAAATACAATACATAGTAAACAGATTAAGTCAATATAAAAACATATTTTAGTTGAGCTATATAAAATTGTACATGTCATTTAAGTAGAATAATTCAATTCACAAGCATAAACAATTCATCAATTGTGTAGAAGGTATGAGTATGTAGAAATTTGGTTAATTCTTTTCTGAACCTTTTCTCGTTGTTCTTCAAATCTTTAAGATAATTAGGCAGTGCATTGAAGACTGTTATATATGAATAGCGAACTCCTTTTTTAAAACAGCTTAGACTAACAGAGGGTAGATGAAGATCTGATTTATGTCTTGTATTAAAATGATGAATGTCTTCATTAGTACTGAATTTATCTTGGTTCTTAATATACAGCATCATTAGGGAAAGAATGTATTCACAAGGTAAAGTCAAGATTTCTAAGTTTCGGAAAATATTTTTACATGAGGTCCTTTTATGCACACCGGCCATTATTCTTATAGCTTTCTTTTGTAAAACAAAAACGTGTTTAGCTTCAGACGAGTTACCCCAGAGTATTAATCCATATTTCATTACAGAGTGAAAATATGCAAAGTATGACATTTTAAGTAAGTTTATATCACCAATAGTAGATAAGGATCTTAATGCATAACAGGCAGAGCTCAATTTACGAGTAATACATTCTATATGCGTTTTCCAGTTCAAGCGATTATCCAATTCTAAACCAAGAAACTTTGTGCTTATAGATTCTTTGAGATGAGTTCCATTTAATCGAATACTGTAGGAAACCTGAGCACTATTGTGTGTACTAAATTTGACTGCACTGGTTTTATCAACATTAAGTGCTAGTTTATTTGCATGGAACCATTCATTCATTAGATTCAGCACTGTATTAGAAGTGTTTATAAAATGATCGTATTGTTTGCTTGAAATAATTACACTTGTATCATCCGCAAATAAAATTACATGGGATGAATTGTTTATGGTCAAGGCTAAATCATTAATATAAACTAGAAACAACAATGGACCTAAAATTGACCCCTGCGGAACACCATGTTTAATATTTCTAAATTCTGAATAAGTAACTTTATGACTATTTGGTACATTTATTTCTACTTTTTGTTTTCTATTTGATAAGTACGATGTAAACCAACCCAACATCTCATCTTTAATGCCATAAAACTTCAATTTTTTTACTAATATACTATGGTCTACACAATCAAATGCTTTAGCCAAGTCACAAAAAATCCCACCTACATGTAGTTTCGAATTTAATGAATTTAGTATTTCATCCACCAAACTAAAAGCAGCATTCTCTGTCGATTTTTGTTTTCTAAATCCAAACTGTTCTAAAACTAATATATTGTTGGACTCCAGGTAATGATATAATCTATTATACATAACTTTCTCAAACACTTTTGAAAATGTTGTTAATAATGATATGGGTCTGTAATTAGCAATAGTACATTTATCTCCCTTTTTGTATATTGGTTTTACTATTGAATATTTGAGTCTTTCTGGAAAAATACCACATTGCATTGACAAATTGCATAGATAGCTTAACGGAGGGGATAATATTTCAGAACAAGCTTTCAGAACTTTACTTGGAATTTCATCATATCCAGAGGAATATTTTGTTTTTAGTTGTTTTATCACATGCATGATTTCTGCTGCGGTAGTGGGAATAAATTTGAGACCTAAAAACTCAGTGTTAAATGCATCAGTTAGGTAACCAAGTGCAGCATCTTCTGCACAATCTTGAATGTTTAAGTTCTGAATAATATTTATATAGAAGTCGTTAAAATGATTTGCAATTGATTTTGGGTTATCTATTTTACTATCATTGATTTTAATGCAAGTAATATTTTCACTCTTTGAATATCGATTAGTTTCATTTTTAATAATATCCCAAATAGTTTTAATCTTATTATCTGAATTTTGTATTTTTTCATTCAGATACATTTTCTTTGCATCTTTTATAACTTTTGTCAAAGTTTTACAGTAATTCTTGTAGTAATTAAGAACATGAGGATCATCACTATTCCTACTCATTAAATATAGATTCCTTTTTCTAGCACATGATATTTTAATTCCCTGAGTTATCCACGTGTTTTTACTTTAAACGATTAAAAAATAAAATGAAAACTTGAAGAAGGCGCGAACCCAGAACCTTTGAATCATTAAACAAGAACCCTACCGCTGGTCTGCGAGGAGCAGATATGGAACACTTTCATAGTTCCGGAACTGCTTGTACAAGCACATGCATCGTGTAACATCGCCGCGACCCGAAGTGGACTTTGAAAATATTCGCTGTTCACGAGTGCGGCCACTTTTTTTTTTTGACAGCTGTACCTCGCCACTAAAGATGTCTTCCGCAGCTGTAGACGAAACATCTGATAGCAACACCACCAGTAGACCACGGTCTTTCAGCCCAGAAAATTCTTATTCCAATTATAGGGGTCACATTTCATATAGTTTTGGTAGTATATATCTTAGAATATTTCTCTCCATTTATTTTTGTCATGCTGGCTTCCCAATCTGTTAAAATATTAGCGATTTCAGTCAGTGTCGTTGTTTTCTTTTGTAGTTCATAACGTCAAATTCATAACCTTTAACTTTAAAAAATTGTTCGAATTGATTCCATACATACACTTTATTCATTTCTGTGTTCTGAGGCTTAGTCTGCCGAATTTATTTCCACGTTTATTGCTTGGCCAAATATTTCAGACACCATATTGTTGCTTGAATGTTGCGCTTGTTTTCATTGCATACATGTTTGTTATACCTGATCGATAGGGAACATGAAATAACTGTTCAGCGATAATATACCAGGGCATTTGATAAGTAAAGGCAACAATTCTGTAAATAAGTACTCGTAGCAGTGACCATTTGAATCTTGTAATATGTAAGAGAGCAGCGATTCTTTCATGAAGCTGTAATATTGAAACCATATTTTATAAATACCGTCACTACTTCTAATTTGTAGGAAGTAATACAGCTCTAAAAATTGTTCAGTAGGTACAGACAAAGGTGCTTCATAAAATCCGAGGGACAAGAGGAAAAAGTGCAACTATGTGCATCGCAAAGTGCTTGTGGAGAGGAGTCCTACCATACCGAACTACTGCAAGATGGGTGGAAGCGAGGCATTCGCTTTCAATCAAGAGTTGGCATCCAAAGAGCTTCATGTGCCTTATGTGACAGAGATATCCATAAATAATGCTATAGACCAGTGATGTCAAAGCAAGCGCATTTTTCTGACCTTGACGTCGCGCGCGGGCACCAAGCGCTAAGTATGGAAAGAGGAAGGATTATGTATACGAATAAGCAACCTGTTGGATTAAGAAAACAGTGGTGGACAAACTTCAAACGGAACGTGAAATTTTATGTCGTTATTTTTATATGGCTTCTTTCTGTTTAATATTATCTATATTGTCTGTAAAACAAAAGTACTAACACTGATTTCTTAATTTTGCACTTGTGTTTTAAATCTTAATAACAAAATAGAGAGTTAAGAAGGAATATTCACTTAAATTCCATAGTAGTATAATATTATACTGTATTAAGTGGATGAAACACATCATTCATAAAGGAAGTGATATTCCAAAGAAAGAGATTTAGTATGACATGATAAGTTGGAATTTATATTGATGGTATCTTTAGCCTTACAAAAGTAATCAATAATCTAATCAAAACAATATTACAGTGCAAAGCAAAGTTACCTCGGTACTGTATCTGTTTTAAGTGTAACTAATATTACATAACAAAACTCTTATCGCATTATGCTTTTAAGGTGATACTTGTGAGCAACTTCCTATCATCAGAATATTAAATTATTTTCTCGAAATCTGCTGACGCTATAAAGCTGACATTTTTACAACACATGGGCACGTATCTTTTGCTTATGATGTAACAGTAGTTGCTTTGTTAATTTATTCCCTTACAAACAATTTCCATGCAAATATTTTCAAAATTTTCAATACACTATCTTCAGTAATACGTATATACGGTATATTAGATTTACGAAAACATTCTGTAACGCTACTAAATAAATAGGCCTATACCTGAAAATTTCACTTTTCTATACGAGAAGTTGAGAAAATATTTCTTTTGAATAAAAAAATGAAACTTGTGAAAAATGAGCATTAAAATTAAAACTTACATTCTTATAATGCACTTATACTTCTCAGGCAAAACTAAAAATTAACATGGATACAGTTTTAATAAGTTCTCTTCCCTTTATCTATTGAATCAGTGCTGGCCATCCCTGAATATAGCTCGACCAAGCGGCATATACCATCTCTTTCGTCTGTCTCTTTCCTTTCCGCTTTAAAGCGCTCAGGCTCTAAAGCGCGCGCTTGCTCCTGTGGGCATCAATTGACATGCCTGCTGTAGATGGAGTCTGCCATCTTCCGAGAATTTTACAACTTATTGTTGACATGGCAGGGGACTATATCTGAATTATATAATGTAAAAAGTAACTTAAATAAATTTAGTGTGAAACAGTAACTATGTTGCCATTACTTTTCGAATGCCCTAGTAGTATGCTACACATACGTATTATCGAAGTATCGGTAGATCATAATTTGTTTATACATTATCTCTATCAAATGACTAACATATAAGTGGAATCGCCTTTGACTGAGTTATGCAATACTAGACCAACCGACAATTTAAAAATGGAGATATTTACAGAAATCTATTGTTGACTTGATTATTTAACTCAGAAAAAATTTAGAGTGCGATATCTGCACTCTGCTGATACTCTTTTATTGCATAAAATTCATTTATTTAATTTGCTTTGCTATATTAAATCAACTTCTTGTCTGTTATTAAAAATCGGTTAGCCTTTTTTATTATCATTTGTGGTATTGTTTGTAATAATACGAGTTTTACAATACTTCTTGTGTAAAATGTTTAATAAACAACCAGATCTGCTTCAATGGTCAATACCGCGAAAACAGGTTTTTGTCGGTTAGTCTGTCATTGCGTAACTCCGTCCAATTGGTGACATCGGAAATATAACGATTATGCAGGTGACTTAACCTAGCAATTTCGATATAATAAATGTCATTTTTTCTAGTCATGTCTCTAAAAGTGTCTTGGATATATTTTTTCTGAATACACAGGGCTTTCATTTGAAAACTTTCCAGTCTAAATAACTAATTATTTAAATTGAATTCAATTTAAACAAAATACACGTCAATTAGAAATTTATAAGTATAGGCTAGTTTACCTATCTTGCTCAGGATAGGGACCAATGGCGGGCTTATGTGAGGGCGGCAATGAACCTCCGGGTTCCTTAAAAGCCAGTAAGTAAGTAAGTAAGGCTAGTTTACCAATTTACTACCATAGAAATAAAATAAAACATAAATCTAATGGACATGAATATCGTACTCGAAGACAAAAGTCTACTTTCCCATTAATTGAGCCTAAATGTCAAACAAGTGCAGCTCTTAAACATGGTGCTAGTTTCGACCGAAGACTTTATAATAAAATTACAAACCATTTTCCAAATTTGAAATATTTTAAAATTGAAGCTTTTAAAAAAGAAATTTATAAAATTATTCACGATATATAATAATAACAAATGTATTTTTTTACCTTTTATTTCTGTCGACTATATTCATACTTATATTGAATATCACTGGCTTCTGTCTGATTGTAAATTTATATTAAATGTGTCTTTTCCTCTCTTTTTCTCTTTCTTATTATTTTTTTTTTTTTTGCTCTTGTGTGTTATTTATTGATTTGAATTAAGTTACTTGCTGTATTTAGTAAACTGTCCTTGTAAATTTTATGTTATATTATTTACTAAGACCACACCGTACACGAGCTTGGCTCTTACGGTAGTGGCTAGAAAAATTTTTGTTTTATAAATTTAATTTGTACTCACTGACTAGCTGGTTAAATAAATAAATAAAAATTAAGATATTGAGCGGAAAGTCTGAAACCAGGCTTAATTGCATTTTAGATTTCACCCACACTCCCGAGCCTCCCCCACTTCGAAATTTCAAATGACACCCCTATATTTTTATACTTAAATATGAAAGAGCATTCAATTGTTTATAAGCCTCATTCATTTGTTTTCGCATCTTTTTTTTCTATTGTCGCCTGGCAACCTGGATTGTTGTTATTGTTGATTTGAGCAGAAGAGTAAAAACTTAAAAAACTTATTGAGCATTTCATGTAATAGTTGTGTTTGTGTATTAAATTATTTTAAAATAGTGTATACCCTTCAAGAGGAACAGAAATCATTCTTATTGATTAAATTTAGGAAATTACACAAAATAAGCTGTGTTTTCATCCTATAATCAACTAATAATAATAAAAATACACATTGCCAGGCGATGATAGAAAACAAAAGATGCGAAAGCAAATGAATGAGGTGTATAAACAATTGAATGCTCTTTCATATATATATATATATATATATATATATATATATATATATATATATATAATTTGAAATGGTAATGAAAATTACGGGAAAACGGCTGATCGGATTTTAATAAATGTTAATAAATGACCCCTTATTTTGAAGCTTGGATTCCAAAGTTTTTCAGAAAAAATAGTAGTTTTCAGTGAAATGTTAATTTTTCTACATAATTTTTCTATTTTCCAAAATTCATCTGTCGTCAGTTTTGAGAAATAATGGCTTTCAGAATAAAACAAAACACACACTACAATAAACAATAGGCTATTACACGAAGGCCATGACCTGCAGGATTGCTGACATATTTAGAGTTCAAATTCAATTCAGTTAAATAAATTAAATTAGGCTTATTACCGAATTAAATCGATACAGAAATAAATATAATTGGTTATTAAAAACTTCAAGATTTACTAAAAATAATTTACAGGTCTGATTCAGCAGTGTGTAATTTTCTGAATACAGCTGTATATTGGATATTAAAATCTACAAAACTTGAGGTGGTTTGATGACATTATTACCATTAGAAATGAAATATTATTATAGGTAATGCCATGTTGTGACTATTTTTACTAATCATACATATTAATGCTATAATGATGATATGAAAGTGAAACGTTTTGGTGTTATCTAAGTAGATGTAGAGAATATCTTAAATTAGATCTTCATTACTGAATGGCGGCTAATATATATGTAAAACTACAAAACTTACGTAAGGTAATAATATTTTTATAGTTATTAATCAAGTGGGATCGGATATTTTTCATATACTTAATGGCGGTGCAGTGTAGATATTTATATGCGTCATTCTCTTCAGTATTGGCTCGAGAGAGAGCAAAAATTACAGTTCCTAAGGAAAGACAAAAGGTATTACAGTGAAACCTCTCTATAACGGACACCATAGGGACTGCAAAAAGTGTCCGTTATGGAGAGGTGTCCGCAAAAGAGAGGTTTTTAAGAAAAAAGCTTTCATAATATAAAACTATTATAGTAAAGAAATTATCAATTTACTCTTATATAAAACTATTGATTTGAATGCTGAAATCAAAATTGTAATACATGCTCTATTAAGTTTATAGTAATTATTATACACTAGTATTGTACTCACATGAAAAACAGGAATTCCAACTTCTATATACATTTAACACATAAACACATCGGCACATACACTGATAACATTTAAAACACAATACAGTATTTCACATTCACTTCTTTAAAAAAAAACTTTCAATGTTTGTTTGTTTGGTACATTTTGGTTTCACAGTAATGCTCTCATTATGTATGATTAAGTCTTGTACCATTCTCAATCCGTTTTCATCTTCCTTTGCACTGTAGAACTGCTTTAACCGCTTAACACAATCCAGCGCTTCACTATATGACATTATTGGTGGAACATCTCTGTTGTTGACAATTTCTACATCACCACAATCATCATCGTCGTCATCACTGTCATGGCTGTCATCGCCACCATTTTCATTTTCCTGAATGGACTGAAGGATCATTTTTGCATCTTCACTAGAACATTCGGTTAGAATATCCAGATCGATACAAACATAATCATTCACACCGATGGTGTATCCTGCACTATTTATGAGGTTCTGTGTGGTGTTCATTTCGTCAGAAATATCTGACTCCACATTCATTTCACCATTACCAGCAGGGAAACCAGCTTTCCGAAAGCAACTCTGAATTGTTGTTGTTGAAACTTGTTTCCATGCATTTGTTATCCAACAAATTCCTTGGAAAACATTCAGTTCTTTCGTAAGACTTTGCAGTGACGTTCCATCGTCATCAAGTCTTGAAACAATGTGCTTCAATACTAACTGTCTGTATTTCACTTTAAAGTTTTGGATCACTCCTTGGTCTAATGGTTGAGAGAGGGATGTGACATTGGGTGGGAAAACATGACCTTGACATTATTCAATTTGATGTCTGGATGTGAAGTGGCGTTATCCAGAAACAGCAACACTTTTCTATTTTGACGCATCATTTTCCTGTCCAGTTGTTCCAGCCATTCCGTCATTATCTCTCTCGTCATCCATGCTTTTCTGTTCGCTTTCCAATCTACGCCGCACTTCGTTACATCCATGTTCTTAAAACAACGTGGTTTTAACGACTTGCCTATGACGAGGGGTTTCTCACGTTCTCCGCTCATACTTGCGCATAAGAGTACGGTTAGTCGTTCCTTAGCCACTTTACCTCCAGCACAGGATTGCCCTTTGAAACACAAAGTTTTATCGGGTAAAGCACGAAAGAACAACCCTGTCTCATCAGCATTAAAAATGTTCTCAGGAGAATAACCACTGATGAGTGAAGGCAACTTTTCCTCCCAGTTCGTAACAGTCTCCATATCAACACTAGACGATTCTCCACAAATATACCTGAATTTAATGTCATGACGCTTCCTAAATTTTTCAAGCCAGCCATTCGAAGCTTTGAATTCGGAATCACCCAATTCAGCTGCGAATTCTAACGCTTTAGTTTGAATCATTGGTCCCGATACAGGAACATTTTGGCTTCTGATTCTGCTGAACCACTCTATGACAGCCTTGTTAATAAGGGCACCACTCCCACTTTGAAACTGTCGGATGCGCTGCTCATTACCATTAAGGTGCCAATCCCTGAGAAGCTCGTCTTGTTTCTTCACAATTTCTGCTGCCTGTGTTTTCCCTATCTTGAACACTTCCGATAGTTTTCTTACTCCGCACTTTTCACGCCTATGATAGTCGATCATGTCTACCTTTTCTTTTAAAGTCAAAGATTTACGCGGAGCCATCACAAACACGTGCTTGCCAGTTCGTTTGTTGTTGCAGACTATAAATACCGAGGCAAGGGATTTTTCAACCACTAGTGTGACCTTGGCACACTTTGTTTATTCCTATTAAGATCGGTTTTCACCAACCTTACAAGAAAAAGAGAGTCAAATATTTTTGTTTCTCATTACTAGAAAAATACGATCCCTCTGTCAAGTTACTGTATTCCTCACACATAATAGCAGTCGGTCCCGTTAGGTTTGCGGACTATGAGAGGGGTGAGAGTCAAGCCTCCAGAGAAGCCTGAGTGAAAGTACTGTGGTACAGGCTGCTTCAAATATACGTTTACGCATAATACGTTATGTTCCCATGTACATTTATTCCAATATTTTTTTAAGCAGTGTCCGTTAAGAGAGGTTTTGATCGTCATTTTGGTACATATTTTGTGTCCGTGTCCGTAATAGAGAGTGTCCGTCTTAAAGAGGTTAATTAATGTGGAGTTTTGATATATTGACCTACGGACCGATAAAATCGTCCGTTAAGAAGAGGTGTCCGCTATAAGGAGGTGTCCGTTTAGGGAGGTTTCACTGTACTTACTGATAAAATAAGAGGCCTACAAAATTTTGTAGTCTCCCGATCATTTCAGCAAGATCTCTTAGCAGGATAAAATGATTTTACCCTCTACATTTCAAGCTCTACATGCAGCAGCTATACCAAGATGCTATGTCTATTGTTCGAAAACATGGCAAACCTGACTTTTTTTTTAACTTTCACCTACAGTGCACAGTGACCTGAAATAGCTATTGCTTTACTTCCACAAGAAAAACCCACTGATCGTCCTGACATTGTTAGTTGCGTTTTCGCGTTGAAACTCAAAAACTGAAGGTGGATAAGTTCAAGAAAAAGTATTTGGCATAAAATAACCATTCAGAGGGAGTATGTTTCATTATTATGGAAGCAAATAACTTTCAAATTGTCTGGTATTCTTCATTGAGAATAAATCTGAAAAAAAATTATTTGAACTTAGTTTGCAGCATTTGCTGCACAAGCCACTAGTTTAAGTATAAAATTATAGAGATTCTATTTAAAATTTCAAAGTGGTGGTGGCCGGGATGGGGGGGGGGGTGAAATGTAAAATGCAATTAAGCATGGTTTCAGATTACCCCCTCAATATCTAAATTGACGTGTTTTTTGTTTAAATTGAATTGAATTTAAATAATTAGTTATTTAGATCGTGAAGTTTTGAAATGAAAGCCCTGTATAAATTTATGGTATGTGACTAAACCTTCATAAAACTTGACATTGTGGACCGCATCACGAACCACATTCTTCCCTGTCCTTCGAGTTCTCGATAATGGCCAGCTTAAGTAACGCCCCGCTTCCATCTTGTTCGACCCTTAGAATCGCCTTCCATTATATTCGTGTTACCATTATTTTCTTGACTTCCCCCTATTTCCAATATTATTTTATCTGGCTTTCTTCCTTTCATCAGATACTCGCCATATATTTCCAGGCCTCTCCACGCGCCATCCAAGCCTTATTTATTTCTCTTCAACATATCGATCCTTCACATTTTCACTTAATCTCTTTCCTCCTCTCTTTTCCTTTTTCTCAGCCATCTCTTGCGTAATGTTCTCGTCTCCTACTCTTTCCGTTAAATCACTCTCCGTTCTTAATTTCCTTTCAGCTCAGTCGATGTTTTTGTCAGTTTTCCTGCTGGGTATTAAAAATAAATTAAGAATCGAAGTTGTAACTTAAATTACGCGTATAAAGAAATAAATTCATCTCTGTCTTTGAACAACTTCCACGTAAATCAATATCATAGAGCTCATTTTAATGCATATTGCTCGGGCATCATCTTATCTTTTCCGGTCGCAATGTAGGCTATATACTGTAGAAGCTCATAGCTGTAACGGTGTGTGAAAGCCAATACAACCTAAGCCATGAATGTGTTCATTATCATTGTGAAACCTTTTGTTGCCCCAAATCGAGAGGAGACCCAAACTTCGATGAATATATCAAGGCTAAGACTACACGTTACGTGAGTATACTCACATCACGAGACCAATAAGTTATACCAGATTCCTACGGAGAGCGGAACTGGCCGACAGGCCCATACCATAATGATTATGATGATGATGATGATCATCATCATCATCATCATCATCATCATCATGTTTGTTTCAAGTAGGCCTAATTGATCTGTGTGACGAAAGAAAAGTAGAACAAATTTTCCTACTTAAACATACCGGTTAAGATTCTTGGAAGTCCCCTAATGGCATGATCGCATGCGGGATAGGTAGAAAAAAAAGTATCAAAGCTGAGATTCTTAGAAAATCCTTAATAACCCCTAATGTTGTATTTCACATCTGCTTTGATTGGAATTCATACTTTGAGATAAATCGAGACGTGGATGGATGGATGGATCGATGGATAAATGGATAGATGGATAGATAGACAGACAGACAGACAGATAGATAAGCGTATTGCAGTTTAAAGAGAACTGGAACATGGAAAAATCTAAACCCGTGAAGAAATACTACTTCCAAAGGAAATGGGAATATGATTATTTTGTTGTTGAAGACGAAAGAATTACTTGTTTACTGTGTCCAATTTATTTCTACTGGTCATTTCAATATTGAACCACATTTCAACAAAGCCCATATTAAGAATTATGGAATTCACAAACTTTCGGGTAAATTCATTATTACGAACTGTATATTGATTATTTATTTATATACTGTTATATTAAGGACGTCACTCGTTGTGTTCACTTTGAATTGAAGTTAATAGTGACTTTCAAGGTCCATTACTTATATACTATAAATTTATGTTTCCGTAGGTGATGATAGGAGGAATGTTTTCGAAAATCTAAAGCAGGTTAAGTGCAAAGAAATCTTAAAGAAACTACCGACAGGAAATCTAGCATAATTGTAAATCTTGAAACGAGATAACGCATTATAAAACATTGAATTTATTACAATCCATTTTAGTCCACACCTGTGGAGTAACGGCTAGCGCGTCTGGCCGCGAAACCAGGTGGGCCGAGTTCGATTCCCGGTCGGGGCAAGTTACCTGGTTGAGGTTTTTTTTCCGGGGTTTACCCTCAACCCAATATGAGCAAATGCTGGGTAACTTTCGGTGCTGGAATGTTATGTTTTATTTAACGACGCACGCAACTGCAGAGGTTATATCAGCGTCGCCGGATGTGCCGGAATTTTGTCCCGCAGGAGTTCTTTTACATGCCAGTAAATCTACTCACATGAGCCTGTCGCATTTAAGCACACTTAAATGCCATCGACCTGGCCCGGGATCGAACCCGCAACCTTGGGCATAGAAGGCCAGCGCCATACCAACTTGCCAACCAGGTCGACTCGGTGCTGGACCCCGGACTCATTTCACCGTCATTATCACCTTCATATCATTCAGACGCTAAATAACCTGAGATGTTGTACAGCGTCGTAAAATAACCTACTAAAAAAAATTACAATCCTTTTTTGAAAATTACATGCCGCCACTGATCGACCTTTGACGGCAAGAGAACTCTACGCGGAAGTTGATCATCCCCAATAGAAGTGGAGTGAAGCTGACGTCATATTTCCCCTACTTAAGAGGTCTGCAGGCCTGATCTAGACGTTTTATTTCACTCTTTTCTTCTAAATTACGAGACGAAAACAGTGTTGCCAGATTTGAAGAGTTAACATATTGCAGCCTACTTTTCTTCCGAAACTACAGTATTTTTGCAAAACCTTTGTACATTTTATATATATAGTGTTCCATTAATCTTGTGCACCTATTATAATTTTTTTGTTTGGATAGGTATTGGGATTTTTGTTTTTGAGCGTTATATTAGAACGAGGGGCTAACATGAGTATGGAGATTTGGTGAATGTAACTACATTTTGGTACAAGATACACGTGACGTCATCAATTTTTCAAATAACACTATATACTTTAATCATGTTACATTGATTACACACATAAGCCCGCCATCGGTCCCTATCCTGTGCAAGATTAATCCAGTCTCTATCATCATATCCCACCTCCCTCAAATCCATTTTAATAATATCCTCCCATCTACGTCTCGACCTCCCAAAAGGCCTTTTCCTTTCGGCCTCCCAATTAACACTCTATATGCATTTCTGGATTCGTCCATATGTGCTACATGTTCTGCCCATCTCAAACGTCTGGATTTAATGTTCCTAATTACGTCAGGTGAAGAATACAATGCGTTTTTTATAACTATGATATTGCATCATCTACCCGTAAGTACTAAATACGATAACTTATCGCTGATAAATTCGACCTTTTTTACTGCTGATTTTATTCTTTTATGAACAAAGAATCCTATTCCTAATTGGTGATTATTGTTTCCTTGTCGGCCTGGTTAGCGTAGTTGGTATAGCGCTGCCTTCTATGTCCGAGGTTGCGGGTTCGATCCCGAATCAGGTCGATAGCATTTAAGTTTGCTTAAATGCGACAGGCTCATTTCAGTAGATTTACTGGTATGTAAAATAACTCATGCGGGACAAAATTCCGGCACACTGGCGACGCTGATATAACCTCGGCAGTTGCGAGCGTCGTTAAATAAAACAGAACATTTAACATTGTTTCCTCCCCATAATATAACAAAATAATCTCCTATTTGTGATATGTTATTTCCATCTAACCTAACCTCTTGTACTCCCACGAAGTCTATTCTATATCTAGTTAGTTGCTGTGTTACTAATGTCACCATTCCTCTTCTATAAAGACTAGTTACGTTCCAAGTACCAAATCTCATAACCTTATTCCTTTGCTTTGGTCGTGCCAGAGAATCAGTCCCATTCCGAGGCTTAGTGTACGGTTTCTTAATAAGCTGTTTTTTTACGGTGATGGGTTGTTAGTCCTTCGTCCAACCCCCAAGCTGGAGAGCCACCCCTTATCGGCTGTCCACGACTGCTTATTCAATATATTCGCAGTTACCCTCCATATCAGGAGGCCGTCTCCTCTATCCGCAATCTGAGGACGCGCCATACCGTGGTTATAGGACCCACAATACCACTACTAGTAAAAGTATTCAAGTGTTAAAAATATATCAGCAAGGAAGGTCAGTCTAAGAAGCGAAAGAGAATTCCAAAATAGGTTTGCATATTCCGATATCTTGTCTTGCCGGTACCGGTACATTAGAAGTTAGTTGGTATTCACTGGTTTTCAATAAAATTATCGTTGTTTTTGTTTTTATTGGGGTTTATATTTTTCGGATAGGGTTATGTAAGTACGGTAGTAGGAATGGGATAGTATGGAAATGTCTCGTCCAAAAGTAGTTCGCCTCTTCCAAAAGTTTGGGAACCACTGAACTAGATTTAGATTTTATTCTCCTAGTAAAACATTCAAATAATTTGTTACAGTACATATAAAAAATTGCAACTCACTTGTTTATAACAATAGTGTAGAATTATTTTGCCATATTCTGTTGTGAACTAACCAATAATTAAAAGTGACGTTGCAACCATCTGTTTTGTGTTCCATTGTTAGAAAGTAATAGCGGTATTACGAAGCTCCTCAGATGTGCCATGAACAATGGCTCATAGGTATGGTGAAAGAGCGCGAAACATTAGCTGCAATAACAAAAATTATGAAAACGTATTGGTGTTATGGTAGGTGAAAACCCTCAGTATTGAGAAAAATTCTCATTTAGGCATAATAGGGTCTTAAGCTAGAAAAGGGTAGAAATTATTAAAATAGGCAATTATAAACACAATAAAATTAGTATATTTTGCTCCAGTAAGCACGAAACGTATTTATATACAAAGCCTAATTATTATAACCAAAGGAATAAAATAGTCAATCAGGGTTGCCAGATTTTAGATCTAGCAAAGAGGGACATTCTTTTTCCACCATAATATACAGAATTTACGTTTTGTTTTAAAGAAAGAATGATATGAATATGGGCAGAGTTGACATTATCATGACTGTACAAAAAAATGGAATAAAAAATTCCTTTATATGCAGTTGAAGAAACTAATATGAACCTCAAAATTGAAATTTTAATTAAAAAAAACACATATTGTAGATGCAGGTTTCCAAGAACAAAACAATATTTATCTGGCTGTAACTTACATCACGTTTCTCTGGCGTCTTTCTGAAGGACTTGTGGCAGTAATATTTTATGCCAAATTATCTGTAGTAATCTCAGACCTCGAGTGACATTTATTAGGACTATTTCGTGAATAAAATAAAAATAAAAATTATATATCCCTAAAATTCGCTCACAAATTGTTAATAATTGTATATTTACGAATACTTAACCTATTCAGACATTGTGAAGTTGAGATAAATTGAATATCAATTACTGCAATAATGAAATTGGATGTTATTCAGTAATGCCAATTGCGAAAAGTGGAATACAGATTTAACAATGTTAATTACATGTACCGGTAATGGACTTTTCTCTTATTAAGAAATACGTTTTCATTATCTGCTAAAATCATAAAATAATTTAAACATTTTATAATATAATTACAAATAACCTCATCAATACATTAATTAAATGAAGAATAGTTGAAAACTCAGATATCAAATCTGAAGGAAGGAGTGTAATTTTTTTCAGATAACCTACAATGGACATGGAATTAGAAGAAAATGTGGAAGTAGAATTTCACACTTTATTTAATACTTCGTCGTTACATTACACACTACATCGAGAACTAACAACTATGTAATATTGTGTGGCAACAGCTATATAGCAATGCGTATGTATTCACACTACAGCGAGACATATGCTGCTGAACAGTGAAGCCATCTCTGCATAGATAATTAAACCACGTCTTTTATTACGCCATACGGAAGGCAGTTTCATCAAAGACCTTGTATATAATATACAAGGTCTTTGGGTTTGATATGCGCTGATGTTACATAAATTTGAACATCTGACTTTCTATTAACTGTTTAATTTCATTCACGTAATACAGATTTTATAGGTTACAATTAGGTTAGTTACCTGTGGGCGCGGTACCATGTGTCAGCTGTGCTTTATTTCGACCGTTATTCTGTGTTACAGGAAAGCATTTTCCATAGGTCGACAAACTCATTCTCGCTTTAGTGTGTAACGGGACTGAAGCTGCAACTACACAGTTCAGTTTTCCATGCGCATGTCTGGAAAGAATATTGAAATGATCAAGTTTAAAACGTACGTTCAATTAAGATGCATGAAGATTTTGTGTCTACATGGTGCACCGCTTTGAACATCGTCTTAGCTGCATAAATATATTAATTAATATTAGCAATCAATCTTGCATTCATTAGCCTACTTGAATGCGTAAAGTTGAAAGAACAGTTTAACCGTGTATATGCATCTTAATGGATTCATGCTCATCAATTTACGGGGAAACAGTTGGAGACACCGACTAAACAAAAGAACGACCATGCGATAAATTGATAGCGATAAATCTAGCTGGAAAAATTATCGCGATGTTTGACTGTGATGATTGGAATTCAAAATTTCATTACACTTCATTGGTCGAAAATGGAATGACGTCATATAAACGAAATAGTCAAATTAATGACTTAATAGTAGTTCTGGCTCATAGATTTCCTCAGCTGCTTTTTATTAATTCTAAAGCACAAATTCCAAAAGATGGCACCGGATGTGGCAAAATATTTAAATTTCAATGTTTATTAATTGATAACAATGACATAAAAGTTACTGATACCGGTACCTGAATTCATATTTATTTTGTGACTTAGCATATTACTGCTCCAAACCCATAATACAGTATACATTTTCAGAACTTCCTATATATTTATTACTGGACTTAGCATTTTCAACAAACTTTTTTCCATTCTCTTTGCCATGCATTTGTGATGAAAGTCTCTATTTAAATGTTTAGAAATATCATATTCACCACTGAATTAGCTGTTACAAACCTTACACTTGCCAAAATATTCGTTTTTTTTTTTTCAATATTAAAACCTAAGAAAAGAAAATTAATTTAAATTTGTTGCAATTATTTAGGCCTAGGACAAAATTTGTAGGTATCGATAAAATTATACAAGTGACATTAATTTTCTAAAGGAGGGACAATTTGTGTCCCGCCTCGAATCGAAGCGGGACTCTGGACTTTTATATGAAAACCGGAACATGTCTCGCCAAATCGGGACATCTGGCAACACTGAGTCAAATGCCGACCTCTAATTTCTTATAGAAATTAATAGCATGTTAGTCAGCAATTTGATATTTCAGTGTTTCTAGATATTCTATTTAACGTTGATTTATTGTATAGTAAATGTAGCTTGAAGATGCCTGAACTTTGCTAAAACGTTGGTTCATTAATGTGTTAATATCATATCATATAACTGACAATAAATGAACATAATAAATATAACATATTACTTCAAACATGTCAGTTAATCAACTGGACTATAAATTCAAAATTATAATATATTAAGTTTGGACATTAAATAAAATTACATAGCTGAGATTAAAAATAAAATAAAACCCAATGTAACAATGAAATTACATAGACATTTTACCACCCAAAGTATAATGTCTAACAATTTAAATATTTAACATTAAATGACTGATTAAATGGCAAACTTACTAGTGTTAATTATATAAACACGTGTGGCTTACAACTGTTTCGGTGTATACTGTACATCATCATCAGAGCCTACTAGATCTCGGCGTCATCTCGACATTGCTGCCTGTTGTAGGGGTTGAAAAGTGGAGTCAAATAGTGTGTGTGTTCTGAAATTGATCTGTGTGTTCTGTGTGACTCTACTTCTCAACACACAAACGCAGCCCTACAACAGGCAGCGATGTCGAGATGACGCCGAGATCTAGTAGGCTCTGATGATGATGTACAGTATACACCGAAACAGCTGTAAGCCACACGTGCTTATATAATTAACACTAGTAAATTTGCCATTTAATCATTCATTTATATTTAAATGTTAAAAGTAGTGTACGCAAGATTCAAGATGGATTTAACATTAATTCCTATATTTTAAGTTGTAGTGAACTTTTTCCTATAGAAACTCCTATCATACATTCAGGAAATTCATGAACCTTTACGAGTTCAAAAAATACCGTATTGGATAAAAATATATTTATATTAAGGTAACACCAATATATAATATAGATGATTAAAAAGCAACACAAATTCTTTCCACACGTCTGGTACATCTAGCTTAATATCTATTTGTACGATTCTGTAACCTTAATTTTCAAAATAAATACATCGATTCACATACATGCATGCAAGTTAATTTTCTGACCAATACTACTAATTCTAGGACCATTTCTAAAGTGGAATACCTGATTTTCGTATTCTACCAAACCTACTGGAGCATATTGTATAAGGCAGCAACTCTAGTTTTGAGAGATGCCTGTTGTTATTGCTGTTTGAGAACTCCACCCTTGAGTTAATTGAACTACCCAGCACATCGTAATGGATGTATATGAACAACATTCACTCTTGAGCCTGTCTAGACAGACTTTGCTCACTGTGCGTGCAGACAAGACAAAGGGATATTCTCTTCTCCTCCCCCAAGTTGTTAAGTTTTGGGGTGGCGACGTGTCGCGATGGCGTGTCATAAGAAGAAACGTGGCGACCATTCAGCAGAATGACGTGGAGCCGCCATAAATAAGTAAATCACACGCCACAGCCAAGTAGGCGAGAAAACTTCAACGAGAGGAGAAGCGTGACCCGAAAGTAAAGAACTTGAGGTTTCACTCTTATCTCGGCTTCCAGCTCTTGATTCCTACTCATCATGGCTGCCAGCAAATAGGGTCCCGAGTGTTGCCCCCAGCAACTTACAGGGATCGAGAAGCCTTCGAGTTTAACGCAAAGGAAAACAGCGATTGTACCGCGAAATACAGACGTTAGGTCCTTTTTATAATGTCCACAATTATTTTAATATCCATTTTATTATATCCATTACATAAAAGTCCATTACACTATGTCCATAAATATATGTCTAATGAAGTATATGTCCACTTTATTTTAGTCCAATTGCACAACTTTTATGTCCACATTTTTACGTCAACTAGAGTAAGGGAGGGTATTGTCGGATACCATTTTGATGTTTCAAAATAAAGGTAATTAAAAAAAGTTAGAACTGGAATTGCTCAGTATTATAATAACCTATTGGGGTTCCTGCAGATTGTACATAAGTATTAGGTAATTTACATAATATGTATTTGCTGTATAACTTTCAAAGACAAAACAGAAATAATATCATCACTGACAGAATGGGAAGCTAATGTTGGATACATTAGACATTATTATGTAAGAGGTATGATAATGCATTTAAAATAATATATTGCATGTCAGAAACTATTACAATAGTGTTCTCTGATATGCAAGCCTTTTAACATCATTTCTGGTTCATCCAAAATATTTTCTCTCCATCATTAACACATAGTCAACTAGCTTCTCTTCAAGTGAAGCTGGGAGTGTTGGTTTTCGTGCAAGTTTCGATTTAACGGCTTTGGTGGGCTCTCAGTTGGACCGTACATAATCAAATAATGTTGATCGAGGTACATTGAATCTTTTGGAAGTAGCAAGATAGCCCATTCTTTTCTCCCGTACTGCGACAATGGCATTTACCATATCTTCAGACTTCCATTTTCTTTAGACTGAATCTCTTTTTTCTTTTACTTTAGGCATCTAAAAATATCAGAAGAAGAAAATTAATTACTTACATTAATTAAAAATACCCATGAGTAAAAATGTAGTGGTTTATTATAGAAAACATATAAATGGGTTTAAGGCAGCTTTTATGTAGCAAGCAGCATTGAAAGACAGTCGACAATGCCCTCGGCTAGTATCCGACATTGCCCTCGGCTAGTATCCGACATTGCCCTCAGCTAGTATCTGACATTGGCCGACTCTTCACAAACAGTAAAACAAGCCAGCTGCATGAAACATGTTGTCGATAGCATTTCTGCAATTAGAGAATTAAGAAGCCTTATCTATGGTATATCAAACAGTGCACACCATGTTGTGTAAATATAAGAATAACTTGTAACGAATAAATCACATTACTTACCCTCAAAAAGTTTTTTTTTGCAGAAACGTTGAAAACACGCTATTCACACACAGTGAAGCACTCAACAGTAATGGCTATTCATGCAGATGTTCGTCTACTTGTAGAGAACGTAATGCATTATTTTCACATCAGATTGCACCATTCGATGGAAAAGAAATATGTTATCCGAGATTATCCGACATTACCATACCTATCCGACAATCCCCTCCCTTACTCTACATAATTGTATAATACTGTAACTTTTTATTTACAAAACAACAGTGTAATTCTATTATCTCAACAATAATTATCACTCTCTAAAATTTAACTGCACTCCCGTCAACAATGGGATTTGCTCTCCGCACAGCAACACAGCGTTCGTTATTGCACTCCACAAACGACAATGACAATTTACTTGGACTATTACGAACAACATTTACAACACAGAACGGTCAGTTCTCAGTTCAGAGCTCGTTTGTCTTGGCTAGTTCTTCTAGCTCAGTCACTCGCGTTCACAGAATCTCGAACCACAGACCTTCAGAGACGATCCGCTGAACTTCGAACTCAGGTCCCCCAACTGCGGTCCACTGCACTCGAACTCCGGGCTTCAGGCTCCACAGTTACGGACACAACTCAAGTCGCGCTCTGGTCTCGAAGCTGGCTTCACTGCTACACAAGACTGGCTTACTGACTGACTGAATTTCACTTGCGTTTCTTCTTTTATAACTAAACCATAGTTACGAGAAATTTCTACGGGTGTCCTCTCGAATTATCTGGATATCTCCACTTCGGACGGACATCTGGAAGATTCGGGAGGGTCCGTCCCCCCCTTCACTCCGCACGCAGCAGTTTGCTTCCTTCAATTCTCGGCAAGCACCAGATGCGCGCGCAACCTCCCCTCGCGCGTCGCAGTAGTACACCGCCCCTCTACCCTCTCAGCATCCAGACGCTCCTCTCGCCGCCACACCTAAGCGACCAACGGACACGCGTTCGAACCCCGGTGTAGCTGTCACAATACATTATATCCACCTACAAATTTACTTCAATTCCCTACTCAATCTCTTCTGTCTGTTCATCTTCATACAGATTCAGATGATAACTAATAGCTCTGAGGTAAGTTCTGATGAGTCCTTCGTTGTAGTGGTTGTAATTCCGAACAATCTCTTCTACTCGACTTCAATTTTGTAGGTACGATCTTTCAATAGGGTGTCGCACATTCAAATGCCCTCCTAGCAATTGGATTATTATAATTTCATTATTCCTTTGGTTTTTCTTGATAAATTCCATGAATTTTCAGACCGACTCGTGATGTGTAACGATGTGTTTCTGAAAGCGGTTGTGCCAGCCCTCGACTATGTTAGTTGTTCGATGTTGTCCTGCCAGAACCTGACTGTGAGTGTTCCATATTTCAGGTGCGAATCTAGGTGGCATTGCTCTTCTTGTTCCTCGAGCAGGTGTTCCTCAGATGTACGTTCTTGCCATGTACAATGCTAAATCCTTTACGTTTGGCTCAATATTATGTATAAGGCTATCAAAAACAGTGTGAACATTTTCCAGTGGTACAAAAGGAATTGACATGAAAGTGGACTTAAATAAAAGTGGACATAAATAAAAGTGGACGTAAATAAAAGTAGACATGACAGTCATGGACCCAAAAAAATGGACGCACATAAAATATGGACATAAATGAAAATGGACAAAAATATTAGAGGACATAAGTCATATGGACATGGTTTCAATTGACTTAAAGTCTTGGAAGCTGTACCGCACAGGTTTTGATTCTACGTAAACAAAATTGTACACCACTTGTCCAGACGAACAGAATTATCTCATAAGCTTAAATTTCTAAAGTGTTTGATGAGCTTTTCACATATTTAAATACATTTAAACGTTCAATTAACATCATCATCCTCTGATTAAGGTTATGGCTGATATGTACAGTAGTGGCAAAAAAGCCGGACTGACCCTTGTATCTGATTTCAGAGCCTTTTTCACTCCAGAGCACGATAGAGTGGTAACTAAGACTTTCGTGGTTCGAATCCTGCCTGGGAAGGAAACTTTTTTTGTTCCTTATTCAAATTTATTGCCAATACTTTTCGAATTGCAGCGATATTTTACTACTTAATTAACTTATTATTCCCAAAACATGAATTTTACCAGCAGCGATAAGTGCATTTTATTGTTTAGGCCTATAAGAAATCCAAATTGAGGTTAAATACCATGCATTTTATTTTAAATTAATCGTCACTATTTCTGATTACACGAGGAAATATATACCTTCAGTTTTGTGCTAAATTAAGCTCCAAGAATAACCTATCAAAATGTGTAATAACAATAACAAACGAATTAAGTTACAGTAAACTTACTATGTTTTCCCATTCGTATGCCACACATTCTCTTTTACTGTCATGTTTTTATAATTATTATTTAATAAATAAATTGACATATATATATATATATTTACTTTATTTATTTATTGCGTAATATGGAACAATTCCGTACTAAATCTATCGATTTTTTACCCATATAGTTTGCTGAACTCTGATGTCATTTATGTAATAATCCCGCCATCAAATGTCGAAACAGTTGCCGGTTATTTAAGCAATTCGTGACGCAATCTTGTGCAGGATGAGTGTGCACATCGGCGTGGAATATTAGAAACCAACATAATGTATTGTCCATCAGATATGTCTGCGTAGAAACGAAAATTCCGTCCCCGCATTACTTGGTGGGACATGCGTGGCTCTTCGAAACCACCGCTTAATAGTACCTGTGTGGCGCGAAACGTGACGTCATGTCAAAATAGTCTATGAACTAGTGATGGGCGAAGTTGTTCTTTTCCCGGAACAGTTCCGACTGTTCCGGTTCCGAAAAAATACTATGTTCCAAATAACAGTTCCGAAATAACAGTCACCAGTGGTGATGAGTCGGAGTCGTTGAGTCGTTCAAACGAACGGTACAGTACTCTCCCTCTTCACCATGCTGCTCACACTGGAGCACTCATAGGCAGGACATAGTACACATTCTTATCTATAGATGGCACTGCAATGCACATTCGAATCGATTTTGGAAAATTGCTGTGCATGCGGACAGAACTCAAAAGCTTAATGTTAGTAATTACACAGCTGTTGACTACAAGGACAGAATACAACACTTTGTTTTCGTACATAAAGTTATAAAGACATGGTAGCCAACTAAAAAAAAAATAACATAACATTTAAAACATATGGTATGTAATTTCTGTTCTCTCTATTACATAATAAAAAAAAAAACAAATCATTAATTTTTATTTTTACTTTTCTTAATGCACAGTTATAATAATAATAATAATAATAATAATATATATTACAATTTCATAAATAAAAAATATATATATTGGCAGTGCTGAAACCTGGAAACCCCGCAGTGGGTTAGTAAAATGTTGGAATCGCATCTTTACCAAAGTGTAATTTAAACTTCGCATTAAACCTCGCTCTCCAAATCAGTACTTATATGGGTAGTTTCCAACAAATAATGCTACAACATTTTTGTCGTTCTTTGATAACAGAGAAGATAGCACAAAAACTTGTGCTTGTCAGACTTAACCTCAACAAAGGACATACATTGTAACTAAACCACTCATTACCATTTACGACTTTAACCTTTGTATAAAATCAGCTGATCAATGAATTAATAATAGTGTGCGTACTTTATGACTTTGTAGAATGTTTATAAAACAGAATTAGTCAACTAATGGTGAAATAAACCATAAAGCGGGAATGAATATTACAGATTATTAAATACTTACTATAACATTATAGATGATTGGCCAGTCTTGATATTAAAGTTTGCGCCACCGCAAGGATTTTAATTTCCATGCGCCCCCCTCCAACCACGTGAGAGTTTCAAGTACCAACTTCATCCAACGAAGTTCCAAGTATAACATAAAGAACAACGAGAACAGTGTAACTGCAGCTGTTGTTGGTTCATCGGAACAAGCTCCGACGTTCCGACTGTTATCTCGGAGTCGGAACATACCTTGTGCAACGCGGTACTGCGAGCCCGCAACAGCTGGGCAAGTGAGCAGCTCGGAGTCGGAACACTGTTATTTCGGAACAGGAGGTTCCGACCTACTGTTCATTTTTGCAACAGTTCCGAGGGAGTCGGAACATACCTTGTGCAACACGGTACTGCGAGCCCGCAACAGCTGGGCAACTGAGCAGCTCGGAGTCGGAACACTGTTATTTCGGAACAGGAGGTTCCGACCTACTGTTCATTTTTGCAACAGTTCCGAGACCGGAACAGTTCCAAAATAACTGTTGTGTTATTTTTTACCCATCTCTACTATGAACAAGTAATCTATCTCCGTACGGCCTAGGACAGAACACGGTCCCTACTTATCTTTTCTGAAAGAGTGGAGTTGAAACGAAACTTTGCATTGCGGAAAAGATAGAGTATTTTATTATTCGATGCGCGATTGACGAACAGATGTAGTTCAGTGGAATTGTGTCGGTAGTTAAACAAGACACAGAGCGGTATGTTGACCTGTTAGATCCACTTTTCAGTTCTCGTACAAACAAATCAGCAATGATGAAATGTGTGAACACGGAGGGGAAACCAAACGCCAGAACTTCAGCAAGAACATTAAATTAGCAAATGTGGCACAACTTATCGTTGTGTTGTTCTTCCTTTCTGAAGGATTTTTATTCCTTGTTGGGCAAGGATTATTTTATTCTGCACTTCGTCGTAACTCTCGGTAAGTTAATCATTTTAATGAGGTTAATATGATGTTCGTTTCTATTCAAGACAGAAGATTATCTTTTTAACAATGAACAGAATTTCATGCCTGAAGTGATATTTGAACTCTCGGCCTTAACTGGCAACTCAGTGTTGCCATATTTGGCGATAAGTCTGTAAATCTAGGGAATTTTGAATCAGTCTCGGCGACAAATTTTGTAAAATACCATTAGCGACTTTTCTGTATGTATGTATGTATGTATGTATTTATTTACACTGCAAGTGGGCAAGCACCCGGTGGCAGTGGTATATACAATATTAACAATACACAGTTAAAATGAAAGCAATACACAATAAAATTTACAATAGCCTACATAATAAAATTTACAACACATATACAATTTTATACACAATACAATAAGAATACACAATACAATTTAACACAATAATAATTAAACATAAAATAAAACACCTAATTTTACAACACAACCTACATAATTATGTATAGGTCCTACATAATTTTCAATAGTCTTTCACTTTACTCTCATCTCATTCCCTGTAGTGGCACTATGACGCATTTCACCGACACTTTAGCACACATTTCACTGACACTCTGTAACACATTTCACTGACACTATAGAACACATTTCATTGACGCTATAAATTATCACTGATCGGAACTGTTCACTGCACTGTAAAACCATAACTTCACTGACTCACCTCGCTTCACTGATACAACAGTTCAAATAAGTCAAATAATTGCATTCTTATGCATACTTATAAACAGAACTACATTTAAACTAAACATTTCTAGTCTAAGGCCCTCTTACACGCTATTTTTAAATAATTTACAATTCAAACCAAGGAAGTAAACTCGTCAGGCTAGATAAATACATGCCACCTTAAAAAATTAAATGTTGAATGTCACCTTAATTTTAATTTTCACTTTATACACAACTCTTTAAATTACTCTTGAATCTCCTTAAGGAAGGACAGCCCTCAAAGACCGCTGCAGGTAGGTCATTCCAATCATTTATAGTTCTATTTAAAAATGAGAATTTACCTACATCCGTTTTCTGTTTCCTACATTTGATTTTAAAATCATGATCGTTCCTACCATAGTACGTTGGCTTTTCTAACCGAGCCGTTATGTCTACCATTGCTTTCTGACCTAGATGTGCTCTATACAATGATGTTATTCTAGTTTTCCTACGTCTGTTTTCCAAAGTTTCCCATTTAAGTTCTTTTATCGTATCGTTCCCATCTTCTCTTTTACCTTTAACAAATTTAGCTGCCCTATACTGGATTCTTTCTAAGGAATTTATCTGATATATTCTATAGGGATCCCAACACGTAGTTCCGTATTCCATTAACGGTCGCACTAATGTTAGATATGCTATTTCCCTCGATTTGGGGCTAGCCTTTCTCAAGATTCTCATAATAAAGTGAAGTGCCCTCCATGCTTTGCCTGTAACATTATCAACATGCTCTCCCCAAGAAAGTTTGGAGTTTAAATACACTCCTAGGTATTTACAACATTGTTCTTGCGGAATTACAACACCACTGAATTCGTAATTTAGACTAGTTTCCTCTCGGGTTTTACAAAATGTTATAGATTTACTTTTAGAACCATTTATTTTCATCCTATGCTTTAACGCCCAGTTGTAAATGTTATTCAAGTCTGTTTGAATAGCATCTACATCTGAATTATTTCTAATCTTTCTATAGATAATGCAGTCGTCTGCAAATAGCCTCACATTTGATGTAATATCCTGGCATAGGTCATTTACGTAAATTATAAAGAGTAATGGACCCAGAACGCTGCCCTGTGGCACCCCTGAACTTATATTTCCAATTTCCGATATTTCATGACCTACTCTAACTCTCTGGATTCTACCTTTTAAGAATTCTTGGATCCATAGCACCACTCTTTTATCTATTCCTAGCCTACTTAACTTATCTATTAATATGTCATGTGGCATCAAATCAAATGCTTTCGAAAAGTCAATCACAACTGCATCGATTCTTCCGCCTCTATCTACCTCTTCAGCTAGATCCTGAACCAGCGACGTAATTTGACTATCACATGAGAAGCCTTCCCTAAAACCATGCTGGCGGTTGTAAAACCAGTCTTTCGCATTTAGAACATGACGAATATAATCCGATATCAAATGCTCCATGACTTTACATACGACAGATGTAAGGCTAATCGGTCTGTAGTTTCCGACATCTAATTTATTTCCACCTTTATGTATGGGTACCACTATAGCTGATTTCCAGTCACATGGAATAGCTGCATTGTTTATGGAAACATGAAATATACGCATTAAGTATGGAATTATGGCCTCGGAACCTAATTTAAGAATCTCTGTAGCAATACTATCTGGTCCTCGAGACTTCCGATTTTTTAATTTCGTTATTCTCTCTCTAACCCCTTTGGAAGTTATTTTGAAAGTCGAATCTGGTTCACATTCACGGTCTGTGACACAACCACTCCTATCAGCGGGATTATTATTATTATTATTATTATTATTATTATTATTATTATTATTATTATTATTATTATTATTGAAAACCGAAATGAAATAGGAATTTAATAAGTCGGCCTTTTCTTTGTCATCAGTTATACTTTCTCCGTTCTGATTTCGTAAAAGCACTACTCCTTCATTTTTCCCTTTTCTCCTGCGTACATAATTATAAAACTGTCTCCAATTGTTACTTTCATCTTCTTTTAAAATAGTTTTTAGAAAATTTTCCTGAGCTAACCTTTTTTCACACTCAAGTTTCTTAATTAATTCAACATATTTTTCCCAATGCTCATGGCTCCGTTTACGTTTGCTAAATGCGCGCCTTGTCTTTTTCTTTAAGTAGCGAATATAATTAGTGTAATATTCTGGGTCCGGATTTTTCTTAATTATTTTAGAAGGTACACATTTTACTAATGCCTCGAAAATTATACACTTAAATTTATGCTGATTTTTATATTCTTCCACTTTTTCCTTTCTCTTAAGTTAAAACATTCAACTGAAGTCATGCACTTCTTAGTTTTAGAAGAGGCATGGGTGCATGACTGAGTCGTCTGATGGTTCATACGTGAAAGCCTGATATAATATATTTGTGATCAGGGGTGAAAGATGCTGATTCAGTGATTCTCACGAGTTAGGTCTCTCTCTCAATGCTACTGCTCCAACACCCATAAACGGTGGCAACTTTGATTGTCACGTGACGAGTCGTGAGCTCCAGCTAATTCTTGGTTCTTCCCCGCAACGCGGAGATTTTCCACTCCGAACCGACCCGAGGCAATTGAGTTTTAGAATTTTGCGCTTCAGGTCGTGTGAAGCAAATTAGACTGCAGCTTTTAATATATTTTAATATGTAAGATTTAAAAAGTGATCAAACGCTTGGGTGAAAATTTCCACACATACAATTTGTCAGAAAGTATAGTGTCAATGATTGGATCAAGTGCAGTGCATTCACAATCAGCTGTTCCCACATCTTCCACCTCAACATCACAGCCGTCAACAGTACAACCAGACTCCGCAGAAGATGATGACGACGAGGAAATTATATTTGTCTTCTCTTATGTATGTTTTTCTTATTTTTATTTAGTGATATTTATTATTAAATTTTAGCTACATTTCTGGGGATTTTTTTAACAAACTTTGGAGAGATTTAGCTACTTTTTGTTGAAAAGTTAGCGACATTGTAGGGCGATATGTTGGCAACTTCCAGATCTGTGTCTTAGCCATTATGCACCACATTCGGTTCAAGGGCGCCCACAGGGGTAGCCAGTAATAGCAATAGTCACTGAGATTTTTATTTTTGACAAGTTTTTTTTTCTATTTTCTCTACGTATTCGATACATGTTTTCTCAAACCCTCGGTGAACAATTCAATAAAAGCGAGTGCTTAAAACTATGAATGCGTGCACAGGGTAAATTAGATTTTTTACTTGGTTATTTAACGACGCTGTATCAACTATGAGGTTATTTAGCGTCGATGGGATTGGTGATAGCGAGATGGTATTTGGCGAGATGAGGCCGAGGATTCGCCATTGATTACCTGACATTTGTCTTACGGTTGGGGAAAACCTCGGAAAAAAACCCAACCAGGTAATCAGCCCAAGCGGGAATCGAATCCGTGCCCGAACGCAACTCCGGATCGGCAGGCAAGCGCCTTAGCTGACAGAGCTACGCCGGTGGTTAATTTACATTTCAGAACTGGCTATTTTTCATGTTCAATTTCCTCTCTCTCCGTCCATCTCTTTCCTTCAATTTCATAACCATCATGTTACCACTGAGATTGGATTCTACGGGCACTCTTGATTCGGTTCATGAACTAATTCATGTAAAATTGTGTATTCCGTAAGAAACTTCGATGCATATGTTGACAATAAACATTGTAATATAGGACACTGGCGTCGTTAACATTCAATTTTGTTAGAAGGAACATTTTGTGCACACGCTGTATGGGAGTTTGGTTCTAACCGCAAAAAATGTTTCTTTCTTATTTATAAGAAAATTAAGTAACAGTAACTCATAAATGTAGGCCTATAACAAATAGGCTATTATTAATTCGTTGACATACACACGTAATGTAATACTGCAAACTGAAGATTGTTAATGAGAAAAAGTCTCTCTCTCTCTCTCTCCCTCCCCCCCTCCCCCCTCTCTCTCTCTCTCTCTCAAGGGGGAAAGTGTTCAATGACAATAACTTTTCAGAATAAATAATTAAGATGAAAGAAACAGTATTTTCCTTTAACATTTTGCGTTATTTCTGTTTAATCAGTGGGATATCGACTTTGTTTCTGGAGAAAGTTACAACATCGTAGTAAATACAGTAGCATTTGCCAACACATGAAACACCCCTTCTCCGTAGTAGTGAGGGCGGTTATTAATCAATATGAACATCGTGTATTTTTCTCGAGGTTACTGTCCTTACGCCTCGCGGCAGTCATTGCTAACTAAGATTGAAGGACACAACTGTCAACAGCGTTGCCAAACATCTATTACTCTTTAAAGTGGGAGACAAACTTCTCTGAAAAAATGCCCAAAAAGTGAGATAAAGAAAAATGCTTCTAAAATAATAAATGAGATTCATATTTCATCGTAGGTCTTAATAAATTTACATGTAGGATTTAAAATACTGCACGGTGGGGTAGAATGGCCTTATTTGCTGTCAAAATTAAAAACATCAATTTTTACAATTTTCTTTACTCAGAATGTTGAAATTAGGACTGTTTATCACTTTTAAGATATAATTGTCCACATTTCTGAAGTCTCCAAGGTTCTGTTGTAAATGTGTGGCAAATTGGGAGTCTGAGAATTTCTCTGTCTCTCTTGTATACTTTATTCCGTGATTCTAAAACATCCTCTGCGAAATATCCAAGTAAAAAACGCTGTTCACAGGGGTATGTTTTCTATGTACGAGTACTTTATGCATAAACACTGGTATTGGAAGCTAGCTATTCATAAAGTTTCACGTACACTTCAGCTGTTTCAGTCCAGTATTTTTCAAATAAGTGAGGATCGAGACTGTATTGACATGCTAGAGCTATTATAATAACTTTAAACCTTTCAATAAATTCTATAGCACACGGAAAATGATGTTGATTTAGCAAATACACTTTGGGCCATATGTCTATCAGTTGTTGAGCCGCTTGTCAACATGTAAGCGCATAAATTCCTCTAATCTAATTTGTAAAGTTTTTATTTCAATTCCATATGGAATACATATAATGCATTTAAACGCTCGAATCTAGGGATGAAGGGCGCTGATTCCATGTTGTATTGTTTCACATTCAGACACAAGTACTGGTCAATCTGAAGTTTTGTGTGTTTATAAATTGCAGGATTTTGCTCCATTAAACCAGCATGTTTGGTTAGATTTTGTGTTTGCTAGAATGTTCAATATGTTCCCATCAATTAAAGTAATATTATAGCAGACGAAATTTTAGATATGCCGTATTTTCAATGCTTAGAGTTATTAACCTTTTTATCTTGCCAAATTTTTTTTGTCGATATTAGCCTTCTCCTGTAGAGCATGTCCTTTCGTTTCTTTGATATATTGTAATTTCAGAGAGCGACAGGATCTTACTGACGGACTGGGATGTTCCAAATAATATTAAATGCTGAACAATTCCATTGTGAATAATTAAATGATTAATAATTCGCAATGTAACTGTAGTTATTGTAAACAACAAAGACTCAAATTCGTGGCTTAATGACTCGGGATGTGAGAATTTCTATTTGTATAGTAGCCTACTTGGTCTGAAATTCCATCAAATCAATAGCTATAGATTAGTTCCAAATTGCAATATTCGCTATGATTTGTTAAAATGTCTCGCAGTAGTACTCCTTCTAGAAATTAAACTAATCTTTTAGCAGTATGTTCTAGCAAGAGATTTAAGCGAATTTCGGCTCTTGCAGGCCTAAAGATTTGCATGAAAGTTTTAATTCCTTATGCTACTAGAGATAAATGACAGCTGTGAGCAGTATGGAATGAAGATAAATGCAAACAAGACGAAGACCATGGTCATAGGAAGAAAAATAAAGAAGGTACACTTGCTAATTATACATAAATGAGGCAATAGAGCAATTGGACAGCTTCAAATACTTGGGGTGTGCTATCAGCAGTAATATGAGCTGATGCCAGTAAGTAAAAAGGAGGATAGGAATGACAAAGAAAGCTTTTAATAGAAAAAGGAGCATCTTCTGCGGATCTCTGGAGAAAAAACGAAGGAAGAGACTAGTGAAGTGCTTTGTGTGGAGTGTAGCATTGTATGGGACAGAAACATGGACATTACGACGAAGTGAAGAGAAACGAATAGAAGCACTTGAAATGTGGATATGGACAAGGATGGACCATGTGAAATGGACAGAATGAGAAACGAAGTTGTGGTGGAAAGAGTTGATGAAGAAAGAATGATGCTGAAACTGATCAGAAAGAAGAAAAGGAATTGGCTGAGTCACTGGCTGAGAAGGAACTGCCTACTGTACTGAAGGACGCACTGAAACAGGAAAAGAGTTCGGGGCAGACGAAGAATATATATTATTTGAAGTTGTTATATTGTTGTTTACTTAAATTATTAGCTAGTAAATATACTAACGCCTCATTACCACTTAAAGGTACAGGTGATGGATTATCGGAATCAAACATATTTATCTAACTTTAGTTGGCATAGTGGATGTTTTTTCACTTCCTGTAACACCACAACATATAATAAAATTGTCCTATTGATCTGGCAGCCACGCCTGAAACTTTAGCCGTAAACCCGACCTGTTATTGAAGATAATTTTGATGCTACTCTACTTTTCGATCTTTCTGATTTCCCTTCGCAAGAAAGAGCAGGGCGACGTGATTCATGTCTTGAACAATTTGTAGAAGCATAAGATTTATATTTAAGGAATTCAAAATCCTTCGAAAGTCAACGAATGTTCTTAGACAAAAATTTTCTAACTCCCTGTAGACTTGCTTCCATCTTGTTATGACAAACATCTTCAACTATTAATTTCAAATTGTATACAAGTGAACAGAGATTAAGGGTGTTTGAGAATAAAGTTCTTAGGAAAATATTTGGGGCTAAGAGGGATGAAGTTACAGGAGAATGGAGAAAGTTACACAACACAGAGCTGCACGCATTGTATTCTTCACCTGACATAATTAGGAACATTAAATCTAGGCGTTTAAGATGGGCAGGGCATGTAGCACGTAGCATAGGAGGCCGGAGGGAAAAAGACCTTTGGGGAGGCCGAGACGTAGATGGGAGGATAATATTAAATTGGATTTGAGGGAGGTGGGATATGATGGTAGAGACTGGATTAATCATGCTCAGGATAGGGACCAATAGCGGACTTACAGTATGTGAGGGCGGAAATGAACCTCCGGGTTCTTTAAAAGCCAGTAAGTCTACATTCTTTCATTCTTTTTGCATTTGTGCTTTTTTGTATTTGAATCTGTAATTTTATTTCTATTTCTTATTTGCTTCTTCTCTCTGCATCCATTTCTTGTATATTTATATTTATATTCGGGCGGTGTGGTAGAGAAGTCCTGATGTACTTAACTCCGCCAGATGAAATAAATAAATAAATAAATAAATAAATAAATAAATAAATAAATAAATAAATAAATAAATAAATAAATAAATAAATAAATAAATAAATAAATAAATAAATAATAAAATCATCTGGAGGATTGTCTTCATCACTAAAATTCAATATTTGATACAAGACAGCACTTCTCTTGTTTAATTTTAAGACTGTCACAACATATATCAACTAGTACTTTCTCCTTCACGCGACAGTTCTCTGAAAGAATGTAAATAACCATTAGGAGTGCAGGAGATTGCAAAATAAAAGTATTCGAAATATTTCATATCCATCAAATTTATAACAATGTCTTATTGAATTTCGTACATAAAAACCTAAATATATTTAACTTTTATTCACATAAATATAATACTAAAAGATCAGATATAGGCTATGCTTGACAGAAACTAAATGCATCACAATTGTAGTGTATAATCGGTTCAAGGCTTAATAACAATACAGGCTAATAGTTAAATTTCTAAACATAAAATTCCTTAATGATCTTTATTCTAAAAATCAATTAAAAGTTATTGTTAGAGAGAAAATGTGAAGTTCGATTATTGTAATATCGGTGTTCTTTTTATTTATTTATTTATTTATTTAATTATTTATTTATTTAGTTTGCTTTTTATTGTTGTTTAATGAAATGTCTTAAAGGTTTGTGGAATGCCCCCTGAGCACGAGTATGTACTCTTTTTGAAGGAGCTACAGTGATTTTTATATTAAAAAAGCAATATGTATCTTTATTTTAGCAATAAAATACTACTACTACTACTACTACTACTACTACTACTACTACTACTACTACTACTACTAAAGGTTGCGGATGGAGGAGCCGGCCTCTAGAATAAGCAGTCGCGGACAGCTGATAAGGAGTTGTCCTTCAGCTTGGGGGTTAAGTGAAGGGTTAACAGCCCATCACCGTGACAAGAACAGCTTGTTACGAAGCCCCAGCGTAAGTCTCGAAATGGAACTGACTCTATGGCACGAACATGTGATTAGGAAAGTCCGGGATAACAGAGAGGGTTTGGAATTGAACGCTTACATGAGCTGCTTGTTTATGCGGAAAAGGTGAATATGTTAGGAGAAATCAACAAACGATTGGGGAAAACACGGGAATTTTACTTGAAGCAAGTAAAGAGATAGGTTTGGAAGTAAATCCCGAAAAGACAAAGTATATGATTATGTCTCGTGACCAGAACATAGTACGAAATGGAAATTCATCCTTCGAAAAGGTGGAAAAATTAAAATATCTCGGAGCAACAGTAACAAATATAAATGGCACTCGGGAGAAAATTAAACGCAGAATGAATATATGGAAAATGCTTGTTATTATTCGGTTGAGAAGCATGTGTACTGCTCTCAAAATACCTGAAAGTTAGAATTAATAAAACAGTTATATTACCGGTGTTCTGTATGGTTGTGAAACTTGGACTCTCTCTCAGAGAGGAACAGAGGCTAAGGGCGTTTGAGAATAAGGTGGTTAGGAAAATATTTGGTGCTAAGAGGGATGAAGTTACAGGAGAATGTAGAAAATTACACAACACAGAATTGCACGCATTGTATTCTTCACCTGACCTAATTAGGAACATTAAATCCAGACGTTAGATATAGGCAGAGCATGTAGCACATATGGGCGAATCCATAAATGCATATAGAGTGTTAGTTGGGAGGCCGGAGGGGAAAGAATCTTTAGGGAGGCCAAGACATAGATAGGAGAATAATATTAAAATGTATTTGATGCTAGGGACTGGATTAATATTGCTCAAGATGGCGGGCTTATGTGAGGGTGGCATTTAACCTCCGAGTTCTCTAAAAGCCATCTGTTAGTAAGTATATACCAATAGAGAAAGTGTTACACGGTAATTATGCCATGAAGCACAACACTTCAAAAGCCATACTTAATTAGAATCTGTTTTGAAACTGTAACTAAACCATATTTATACTTTAAGTTTTTTTTCTCTCTCTTGAAAATAGGCTGCTTTCAAATAAAATGCTGATGAAATTAGAAATTGATTCCAAACGGACATCTGTTATTCCTCTGTACTTTGCCAGTTGCTTACCTGAATGTAATTAGAATTAAGCATTTAAAGAAAGTATCTGAATAAAGAAAACTCAAATATCTTGATCTTTGAGCAATACAACTGTATGATTGCAAGAACCGCGAAGGCTTGTTTCGCCTCGGCCGCCCTCGCAATTGGACTCCTCCGCCCACACAGCTGTAATTATTCTGTGTGACACTGCCAGGCAATTTCCTTCTCGTTTGCCATCTCATTCAGAAGCAATTCTGCTGCTCTTTTTCATTCTGTATTTAAGGTTGTTTCTTTGTTATGACCCTAGTTCCTCCTTTGCTCTCCCTCCACATAGCGTGACTTTACGACTCTACATCATTGTAACACAGAGAAAAACGTTATACTACCAAGATATAAGATGTTCTATTTGCCTTGAAAGTATTGCTGAGAATTTCAGAACAAATTTTGTGATCCAAACTGTAGACAACAGTCTTGTTAAACTTTAAGTGAGGTAGAAAGAGAGTTAATACGAATGGCTCAATTGAGGAGCGTTTTTTCAAAACTCGATAAATGCAAAATTTAAAAAATTGAGTTACACACACCATCCATATAACCTCTATGACCTTCATGATCCCATACAATCATTTCTCTCTAAAGACGATATTTGCCTTACTTATAAATAGGGAAACTATGAAGGTTTTTTCAAAACTCGATAAATGATCACGGATAGAGAAAGCAGAAGTCGATAAATACAGTAAGTAAGGAAGAAGTATTTCCATTGTAATAATTTTATTCCTTACATTTCATTCAACTTCGCACAGATGCTAATTAATTATTTCTACGAACTGGCGGAAAGTGACTGTTGTTCTCATTTCATTGTTGACAAGTTTCAGTTTCATTCTTTGAGAGGTTTTCATTGTGAATAGTGTTGTTTTTACTGTGTTAATAAAACTGAGTTTTCATTATGAATATTTCGTCCGAGGATTGTGATACTGATATACATGTTGAACAATGTTTCTCAGGAAGAAAATCAAGATACAAGGAGAGTCAGCCAAAAAGAAAGATCTGCAAAACTAAAGAGGAACCACAAATAAAATGCAGTCATAGACTTCAGAAGTTAGCTACAAATACCAAAGGAAAGAAAAATTGTAAAGCTGCTGAGCTGTGCTATAATGACATCACCACATTTCATCATCATGTGTCATCTCTAAACAAAACTGACCAAGATAAATTTCTATTAAAGTTTATGGAAATTTCTACTCCTAAACGCAGAATAGTACCTACTGAAAGTGCCAAGCGGAAGAAGACAGTTTCAGTAAAATATACCATCAGAAAGAAGAATGGTACATTATTGCCTGTTTGTGCTGCAACTTTTCAAGCTGTTTCTGGTATGCCAAAGGACATATTGTCTTACCTGGCTAACAGGTTTCATGAAACGGGGAAAGTGCCAAAAGAAATGCGTGGAGGGAATAGAGTAGGAGAAAAACATAAGGAACTCACTCTTCCCATTAAAAATTATATAAAAAGCTACAAATGTAGAGAAAGTCATCATGGTAGGGGAAAGTCTAAAAGGGGGTACTTACCTTCTCATCTTTCAGTTAATAAAATGTGGAAATTTTTTTGTGCAAACCGGAATGCTTCAGGTTTGAATCTCTGCTCGTTGTCCAAATACAAACCAATTTCCTACAAATGTTTCAACTTGTCATTTAAGACTCCCCATACCGATACCTGCTCAACTTGCAAAATTAATGTACTAAAGATAAAAGCAGAACAGGATTTGGAAAAAAGGAATGAATTAAGGACAAACTACAGATTACGTAAACTTCGTGCGAAGCAATTTTACAAAATAATGAAAGATGATAATGCAGATATAATAAAAATTTGCCTCGACATGCAGCAAAATCAGTCGTTACCAAAGCTATCTGTTAGTGAAGTGTTTTATTCTAGGCAAATATGGCTATACAATCTATGCATCATGATCCATTAAGAAAAGCAGAGGAAAGTAGGCATTACTTTTTACACATGGTTGGAAACACAGTCCACAAGAGGGTGTAACCAAGTTGCTTCAGCTTTGTTGGATTTTATGTGTGACCTGGAAAATAAAATGAAAAGTGGAGGGGCCAGTACGATTCATCTGTTCTCAGACTCCTGTAGCAGCCAGAATAAAAACAGTGTCATGATGGCTACACTAACTGCATTCTTGGAAAGAAGCAAGAAATTTAGCAATATTGTACACTTCTGTCCTGTCCGGGGATATAGTTATATGTAAAGCGCGGACCTCGTTGCCTTTTCATTGCCTGCTGCCGCGATACAAGTTGTCTGCACAAGGGCTATACCGAGAGTCTGACGTCATGTCCACATCACTCGCGATGGGTACGGCTTCTCGACGCATTCCCAATACGTACAGCAGTCGGTCGGGCACGTGTAGACCGTGCAGAGTTGTAAACAAGAGTGCCAGTAATGTCAGACGTAAAGAAACAGAAGTTGTTACAATATGTGGAGGAATTTGGCCTTGAGTATTTCACTATACAAGGAGTAAATATATTTTACAAAGTTTTCCATGTACAGTTTAAAGGCCACAGAAATTTTTCATCCAGATGCACTGTAAGTCTAAACAACATAAAAAAGTATAACCCTGTTTGGCAGACATGACACAACATCGAGTTCAAATTCATATAAGCCTACTCAGGGAGAGTTTTGTAACGACCTCTGCAATATGATGGTATGTTGCAATATTCCGTTACACAAGTTACAAATTCTACTTTCAAATCATTTCTGCAGAAATATACTGGGCGAAACGTTCCATGCGAGTCAACTCTATGCAAAAGATATTTATCCCCGTGCTATGATCATGTCATCAACGGCATTAGGAAATCTGTCGCAAATAATAAAATATGGGCTTCTATAGACGAAACGGCAGATGTGGAAGGAAGGTCTATTGGCAATGTTATTGTTGAATATATCCGGACAAACCTTACTGCAGTAAACAGTTCCACAATTGATACTCTCTTTGAGACTGCTATGAATCTTTTGTAGCCTGATGGAATACAAAGAGAAAATGTCCTTCTTTTTGTGACCGATGCTGCAGCATACATGTTAAAAGCAGCACGCCAAATCCGGACTAGATATCCAAACCTGCTACATTTAACTTGCTTGGCCCATGGTCTGCATAGGTTAGCTGAAGAAATTATTTCGTTATTCCCTGATATTGACAGCTTAATCTCCAACGAAAATAAAATATTTTTGAAGTCCCCGTCTCTAAAACAGAAATTCAAAGATATCATAGCAGAAATTTCTTTGCCACCACAGCCCATTTTAACTCTGGGGGAACTTGGTTGAAGGCGGCATTGCACTATTGTGAACACTACAAGGAAGTCCGTGGTGTAATACAAACATTTGATGATGAAGCGAGTACGTCAATAAAGGTTGCAAAGTCGTTGTTTTCGGAACAACTCTATGAAGATCTGTTGTAGCCTACATAAAAGATGTTTACAAAGATGTTCCCACAACAATAAAACAACTAGAATCGTCAACCCTCGAGATGTCCAGTGGCCTCCAACTCGTAGAACATTTCTACCAAGTCTGTGTGAAGCAAACCCACATCCAAGTTTGGAACCGGTTAAGACGAAATTTGGGATCGTGTTGAAAAAGAACTGTGGATTTTCAGCAATGTGTGAAATAAGAGATATTTTGTCGGTTAATGACGAGCCCTCAGATGATACGTGTGACAGCTCATATTTTCGTTTCGCACCACTCACGTCTCTCGATATGGAACGCACATTTTCTCAGTTCAAAATGTTTCTAAGTGATAGGCGGAGAGGTTTTTCTTTCGATACTTTACGGAAATGTATTGTTCTTTATTGTGATGGAACTGTGGACGCATCAATAGGTGAATCATAAATGAAAACTGTTGTACAGTATTGCATTCTGTTAATAATATAATGTTATTAAAGTTCTAAGGATGAGTTACAATGCATTTATTTACAACAACGCTGTCATGTAAAGAAGGTGCAACTCTGTCCTTCACCGCACTGAACCTGTACAAGGAAGGGAATGTCCGTATCTTCCCCTCCCATCACACATCAAGCTAGGCATACACCACACTATCCAAGCGCAGGTAACTTATGAACGCGGGCAACGAAGACAGTGCTTTAGTTATATGGCTCCGGACAGAGTGTTCGGCAGGATAGAAAAAAGTTGTAGGAGGCAGGAGACCATCACTTCATCAAAAGAATATTACGACTTATAAGAGAAACACGGGACTTTGAAAGTGCTAAACAAAGACTGGAAAGTCAGAAACCTCAAGGAAAGCTCAAAGAAAGTACTACGGTCAAAACTGCCTTTAAGATTAATAGTCAACGTGTAATTACGTATAAAAAGAACCTCGATAAACTTGAAATTTCTGAAACAAGCACTTACTTTGGAGATCCAGTTCAAGTTGAAGTTCTTAAAAACAAATCTTGCCATCAGATGATGTTAAATTCGACAGTTCTCCCAAAGAAAAGTGCAGTGAGCAAAGAGAAGAAAAATGATGTTGCAGCTTTACTCAAGTACTTCGAAATAACTGACGATGCAAAGGATTTCTACAAAGATGTGCTAGAAAGCAACTGACAGTAAAAAAAAAAATGTTCAAATAAATTTAGATTAGGTAAAAAAAATGTTATACAGTTTAGCAACTTCATCATACATATTGTTTAGTTTAATGTATGCATTATTGTGTATCTAAAATAAATTATGTAACAATATAAAGGAAAAAAATGTTAAATTATAATTAGATTACATAAAAATGTTATTCAGTTTACTTGTTTCTGTAATATATTGTTAGTTCAATGTATCCATTATTGCGCATCTAAAATAAATAATGTAAAAGTGTATGTCAAAAATCAATAAATACTGGAATTTATGCAAAAAAACATAAAAATAGACAAAAGAAACAGGTTTATACGAACATCTTCCGCTCACTGCTTATCATTTATCGACTTTTGAAAAAACCTTCATAAATTGACATCTGATTTCAAACAGTAAACAATAGACTGTAACAATTTTAATTACGCCATCTTATTCATTTATTCATTGAATTACATGTGCTGAAATACACATATTTTAAAATAAATCATTCTTGTCAAAAAAAACAAAAAACGCATTTTCTGAAATAAAAACTTGTTTTTGCATATATCGAGTTTTGAAAAAACGCTCCTCAATTATTCTCAAAAATTTATGTGCAACGGAAGAAGAGAAATAAGACTCGAATCATGAAAACCACGGGAAGATAGTGTAACTGAAGAAAGGCGCGGCTCCTTAAGGTTGTAGCAAGTTTGCGCTACACCTAAAAATATTTACGGATATTTTGGTTTAAAATACAAGTTAAATCATTGTGGTCTAATTACATGATTAGTTCGATCAGCTGTAGTAAGTTTCTCATCCAACTATAATCGTTTGTAGGACCCTCATCGTTGACTTGCCAAAGTAAACGACCGTACTTCTTATGGAGACTGGCTTGATCTTGGGTATCTCTTCGGGGCAAGCGGATGAGAGGGGTGTTGTCCAGTGTGGAGTTTCACTTGTTGATAAACGAACAGGGAAGTAAACGAGCTTTGACAATGTAAACAGATGGCAGTAGCTCACAGAGCTGCAGTTAGGCGCGAAAACAATTTTTTATGGTAATAATAATAATAATAATAATAATAATAATAATAATAATGATTTATTTAACCTGGCAGAGTTAAGGCCATACGGCCTTCTCTTACACTCAACCAGGAGTAAAAACTGCGTTACAAGAACATTACAAATTTACAAAGTACACTACAATTTTACACACAAAACTGAACATGATGATGATAATAATAATAATAAAATGTAAACAACAAGTAAGAAGAAATCAGACATAATATATAACATACAGGAAGAAAGAAAAAAGCATAATAAAATGTGAACAGCACGTCAAAAATACATGAGGCACACAAAGTATAAAAAAATAAGACAATTATTGATAATAATAATAATAATAATAATAATAATAATAATATTAAATAAGAATAGTAATAATAATGATAATAACAATAATAATAACTAATAATAATAACAGGCCTAATAGTAATAATAATACTAATAGTAGTAATAAAATAGTGCAGTACAAAGCATACAATGAATACAATATTTTTAAGTACACACAGTAAGGACAATTATGATTATATACAGCTCAACTTATCACATTAGAGATATACCGTTATCGGAAAATATGAAAACAAAAATATAAAATAGGTTAAATATCACTAGAACATTAAAAAAAATGTTAATACGTGGAAACATGCAATACAACACTTGTCATAATAGTAATAAGTATGGTAGAGGGTGAGCTTGTATTTTACTAGTAGTTTTGCTTTCCATTTCACTGCAGTTACTCGAGTCGAGTTGATTGAGGGCACGTGGTGACGCGTTAGAACCTGTTTTAATAAATTGTGTTGTTTATGTTATTCTACTATATTAAATATACCCTAGTTAAGATGAATACAATTCAGTCTTTAATAGAACATCCATTTTCATCGCGCAGCTTAGAAGAGAAGTGTGAGATTAAGCGTCATGTTAGATCGACTCCGAACCTTGAAATTTCGCAGGGCGTGAAAACCAAAACCAGGTCGTTTAACAGAAAATTCAATTCTAACGTGTACGAGAAGTTTCAGTGGTTATGTGGCTGTGAAATAAGAATATCTTTGTCCTGTTTTCCTTGGGTTTTGTTCGGAGGAGAGTAGGAAAACACCTTTCAGCCTCTGAAGTCGTCATAGGGATTGTTAGTAAAATTTCTAGTAATTTTGTACATTCGCCGAAAGTTAATAATAAATTGTCTCTGAAAATTCCATTAGAGACACACAGCCTGAAATGTTTCTTAACTCGTCAGTGCCATAAATAACTGAAAGTTCAGTGCGAATATTCCTTTCTTTTATGAACGGATACGTTCTAATGACACTACGAAGAGGTGAGTTTTTGCAAATTTTTACGACTGCGGCATGATAGGCCTAATATTTTGTAGTAAGAATCTAAACGAACGAAATTTTGAAGCACCAGCCGCCACTGTGTCTGAAGAAGAGCTTCGAACTATCCTGAAAAGCTTAAAAAATGGTAATGTTCTGAAACTGATGGATTAAATCTGGAAATCTTCAAATATGCAGTCCAAAATTTTATCAGAGGCTTTTATATCTACTAAATAGTCTACACCTGTGGAGTAACGGTTAGCGCGTTTGGCCGCAAAACCGGGTTCGATTCCCGGTCGGGGTAAGTTACCTGGTTGAGGTTTTTCCGGGGTTTTCCCTCAACCCAATATAAGCAAATGCTGGGTAACTTTCGATGCTGGACCCCGGACTCATTTCACCGGCATTATCACCTTCGTATCATTCAGACGCTAAATAACATTAGATGTTCATAAAGCGCCGTAAAATATCCTACTGAAATAAAAAAAATCTACTAAATATTTCTTGGCATTACGGATTTGGTCCACCGGCGTAGCTTAGTTGCCTAAGGCGCTTGCGTGTCTATCCAGAGTTGCGCTCGGGCGCGGGTCCGATTTCCGCTTGGACTAATTACCTGCTTCGGTCTTTTCCGAGGTTTTCCTCAACCGTAAGGCGAATGTCAGGCAATCTATGGTGAATCCTCGGCCAAATATCATTTCGCTACCACCAATCCCATCGACAATAGTTGATACAGCGTCGTTAAATAACCAATTGAAAAAAAAAATACGGATTTGTACCAGAAGTTTGGAACGTAGTTACGAAAAATACATGGTTTAACTGTTGTAAGTGTCCTATTCAACAGGATATTGCATTGGTTTATACGTGGCTGAATGGCTCAATTGCTCAAATTGGAATGACGTGTTCCGAAGTTGATTTAAGTATTAATGCAGTTGTGATTATGATTGGGTTGCCATAACGTAATACAGATTGCACCAAGGATAAATAAATTAATCTTAAAATATTAATAGGGAGGTAAGAACGAAGTATAACAAATCTAAATATAATTTTGCGTAATTCATTACTTAAAAATGCAATATGTGTGTCCCATCTAAGGCGCTGGTCAATAATTATTATTCCCAGATATTTAAATTTAGTAGAATTGGTTAAACATGAACTTCTTCTTCTTCTATGGCGCGTCGGCCCGTTTTCGGGTCATGGCCTCCCCAGTTGCACTCCATCAAACTTTCGATCCTGTGCTGCAACTCTCCAATTCCGGATTTTGAGGATTTGTAGTGCATCCTGACATACACCATCTTCCCATCTGTTAAGTGGTCTTCCCACCAGCCTTTCTCCTCCGAAACCTCCTGAAAATACCTTCTTTGGGACTCGATGTTCTTCCACCCTATTTAGATGACCTGCCCATTTGAGTCTCTTAATCCGAATAACATGCGATAAGGGTAGCTCTCCATACTAGGAGTATACATAGTTCGTTATTATATCTAATTCTCCAGTCCCCTTGCACGCATACAGATCCGTTGATTCTCCTCAGGATTTTCCTTTCGAAAGAATCGATCTTTTCCACGGCTTTCTTTGAGAGGGTCCACGTTTCACTTCCATACATCACTATACTCCGAATGAGTGTTTTATATAGCATTACCTTTAATCTCTGGTTTATGTCCCTGTTTCTGAAGATAGGAAATACTGAGAAATATGCTTTATTGGCAGTCTGTATTCTTGCTTGTATTTCTGCCATTTCCTCATTTTTGTTGGTTAGATGTATGCCAAGATATTTAAATTCCTTCACTATCTCTACTTTGGATCCTTCCGGAACGAGCTGTTCTTCTGTATATTTCCTTCTCCGAGCCTGTACCATTACCTTCGTCTTTTGTTCACTGATTTTAAGGCCAATCTCCTTACCTTCTCTATTCAGATCTTCAAATATTTCTTTAACTGTCCGTGTTGTTCTTCCCATCAAATTAATATCATCTGCATATCCAACTAATTGAGCTGTTTTATATAGGAGTGTTCCTCTGGTATCCACCCTTAGTTTCCTAATGGCTGATTCTAATGCTAGGTTAAACAGGAGTGGTGCCAGCCCATCTCCTTGTTTCAACCCCTGCATCACTTCAAAGAAACTACCTACTTCAGCCTGTATTTTCACTCCTGTCGTTGTATTCCTCATAGTTAGTTGGTTAAACATGAACAGTCACAATTTTTAGAATTGTACAATTAGGATTGTTAATTTTAATGTGGTGAATATAGTCAAGATGTATGACATTGTGTGAAGTTAGTGAAAAGGGTAAAACCGTTGTTTTAGAAATATTTAAAGACAGTAAGTTTGAATATAGCCATTTTTTATTAGATGCATACCATTGTTTGCTTTCTGGTAAGTTTCATTCCATGTTAATACACTGAAAATAGCTACGGTATCATCTGCGTAAGAAATCATATTGCCGTTATTTTGTGACAAATCAAGCATCAGTAAGTTATAAATATATAATAGAAATAATTAATAGGTCCTAACACTGTGTGGAAGTTTTGTCGGTATATTGAATTTTTGCGGGTACTGGGGCATATTCCCCTAAAATGTTGTAAATTTGAATATATTACATGCTGTGATTTTCATAAAATTTGTTAAGAAAATGGCAACCAGATTTCATTAATAAATACTGCAACAGTACAGCTTACAAAAACGTTCGCGACGTTAAGAGTGGCGTCACGGCCAACTATCCTTTCTAGGAAATTATCTGTAGTAATGTCACGAGAGGTCTGAGATTTATTTGGGAAATCTCAGACCTCGAGTGACATTTATTAAGACTATTTCGTGAATAAAATAAAAATGTAAATAATATATCCCTAAAATTCGACCACATAATGTTAATAACTGTATATCAACGAATACTTAACCTATTTAGTCATTGTGAAGTTGAAATACTCGCAGATGAATATCAATTACTGCAATAAAGAAATTCGATGTTATTATTCAGTAATGCCAAGTGCGAAAAGCGAAATACAGGTTTAACAATGTTAATTACATGTATTGCACTTTTCTCTTATTATTATAACATAAATACATTTTCATTATCTGCTGAAATCATAATTTAATTTAACAGTAACAGTGGGGACAGCTATATACCAATGCTTATGTATTCACAGCGAGACATGTTGCTACACACTGAAGCCATCTCTGTATAGATAGGCCTAATTAAAACACGAATTTTATTACGCCATACGGAAGGCAGTTTGATCAAAGATCTTATTATTATTACGCAAGGTCTTTGGGTTTGATATGCGATGATGTTACATAAATTTGAACATTTGACTTTCTATTAATTGTTTCATTTCATTCACAAAATACAAATTTTATAGGCTACAATTTATAGGTTAAGTTACCTGTGGGGGCAGGACCAATGTCAGCTGTGCCATATTTCGACCGTTACAATCAGTACTACACGAAAGCATTTTTAATAGCTCGACAAACGCATTCTCGCTGTAGTGTGTAACGGAACTAAAACTGCATATACACAGTTCAATATTCCATTCGCATATGCGTGCAATCTGGGAAGAATATTGAAAGAATCAAGTTTAAAAGGTACGTTCAATTAAGATGCATTAAGATTTTGTATCTACATGGTGCGCCGTTTTGAACATCTTCTTCACTGCGAAAATATATTAATTAATATTAAATATCAATCTTGCATTCATTGCTTTATATTTGAAAGAAAAGTTTAACCGTGTAGTTGTATCTTAATGTATTCATGATCATCAATTTACGGGAAAACAGTTGGCAACACTGACTAAACAAAAGAACGACCTTTTGGTAAATTGATAGTGATAAATCGAGCTGCAGAAATTATCGCGATGTATGACTGTCATTGGGTGGAATTCAAAATTTCATTACACTTCATTGGCCGAAAATGAATGACGTCATATAACCGAAATAGTAGTTTATAATTTATTTCCTTGATCTGTCACTTAAAATGCATACATATTAGTTATTTGCAATGCAAGTGCTAAAAATGACATTTCATTCTGTGGTATTCAAACTTTCCTCCCTTGACTTCATCCGATATCTTTGATGTTTTGTAAAGAATAATGTCTTTGTACAGCAACCAGGGATATTGATTATCTCAAAGCAAAGATTGTCTCAGCGTTTGAAAAAATTACTCTGAAGTGTAAGATCACACACGGAAGGAATAGCCTCACGTTATGAATTGTGTTTTGTATACAATGGTGACGCGTTGAGGTATAATGTAGTCAAAACGCCCATCTTTCTAGAATGTATTTACAGATTACTGAGAGAAATAAATAGTAACTCTTCTCATGTCACAGCGTTTTTAGTTTGTCTTCCGAAACGGATCATCCTGCATTTCTTCTATTCTATTTATCCCCGTTTGTATGTATGTATTTATTTACACTGCAAGTGGGCAAGCACCCGGTGGCAGTGGTATATACAATATTAACAATACACAGTTAAAATGATAAGCTATACACAATAAAATTTACAATACATAATACAATTTACAACACATATACAATTTTATACACAATACAATAAGAATACACAATACAATTTAACACAATAATAATAAAACATAAAATAAAACACCTAATTTTACAACACAACCTACATAATTATGTATAGGTCCTACATAAGTTTCAATAGTCTTTCACTTTACTCTCATCTCATTCCCTGTAGTGGCACTATGACGCATTTCACTGACACTTTAGCACACATTTCACTGACACTATAGAACACATTTCATTGACGCTATAAATTATCACTGATCGGAACTGTTCACTGCACTGTAAAACCATAACTTCACTGACTCACCTCGCTTCACTGATACAACAGTTCAAATAAGTCAAATAATTGCATTCTTATGCATACTTATAAACAGAACTACATTTAAACTAAATATTTCCAGACTAAGGCCCTCTTACACGCTATTTTTAAATAATTTACAATTCAAACCAAGGAAGTAAACTCGTCAGACTAGATAAATACATGTCACCTTAAAAAATTAAATGTTGAATGTCACCTTAATTTTAATTTTCACTTTATACACAACTCTTTAAATTATTCTTGAATCTCCTTAAGGAAGGACAGCCCTCAAAGACCGCTGCAGGTAGGTCATTCCAATCATTTATAGTTCTATTTAAAAATGAGAATTTACCTACATCCGTTTTCTGTTTCCTACATTTGATTTTAAAATCATGATCGTTCCTACCATAGTACGTTGGCTTTTCTAACCGAGCCGTTATGTCTACCCATGCTTTCTGACCTAGATGTGCTCTATACAACGATGTTATTCTAGTTTTCCTACGTCTGTTTTCCAAAGTTTCCCATTTAAGTTCTTTTATCGTATCGTTCCCATCTTCTCTTTTACCTTTAACAAATTTAGCTGCCCTATACTGGATTCTTTCTAAGGAATTTATCTGATATATTCTATAGGGATCCCAACACGTAGTTCCGTATTCCATTAACGGTCGCACTAATGTTAGATATGCTATTTCCCTCGATTTGGGGCTAGCCTTTCTCAAGATTCTCATAATAAAGTGAAGTGCCCTCCATGCTTTGCCTGTAACATTATCAACATGCTCTCCCCAAGAAAGTTTGGAGTTTAAATACACTCCTAGGTATTTACAACATTGTTCTTGTGGAATTACAACACCACTGAATTCGTAATTAAGACTAGTCTCCTCTCGGGTTTTACAAAATGTTATAGATTTACTTTTAGAACCATTTATTTTCATCCTATGCTTTAACGCCCAGTTGTAAATGTTATTCAAGTCTGTTTGAATAGACTCTACATCTGAATTATTTCTAATCTTTCTATAGATAATGCAGTCGTCTGCAAATAGCCTCACATTTGATGTAATATTCTGGCATAGGTCATTTACGTATATTATAAAGAGTAATGGACCCAGAAAGCTGCCCTGTGGCACCCCTGAACTTATATTTCCAATTTCCGATGTTTCATGATTTACACTAACTCTCTGGGTTCTACCTTTTAAGAATTCTTGGATCCATAGCACCACTCTTTTATCTATTCCTAGCCTACTTAACCTATCTATTAATATGTCATGTGGCACCAAATCAAATGCTTTCGAAAAGTCAATCACAACTGCATCGATTCTTCCGCCTCTATCTACCTCTTCAGCTAGATCCTGAACCAGCGACGTAATTTGACTATTACATGAGAAGCCTTCCCTAAAACCATGCTGGCGGTTGTAAAACCAGTCTTTCGCATTTAGAACATGACGAATATAATCCGATATCAAATGCTCCATGACTTTACATACGACAGATGTAAGGCTAATCGGTCTGTAGTTTCCGACATCTAATTTATTTCCACCTTTATGTATGGGTACCACTATAGCTGATTTCCAGTCACATGGAATAGCTGCATTGTTTATGGAAACATGAAATATACGCATTAAGTATGGAATTATGGCCTCGGAACCTAATTTAAGAATCTCTGTAGCAATACTATCTGGTCCTCGAGACTTCCGATTTTTTAATTTCGTTATTCTCTCTCTAACCCCTTTGGAAGTTATTTTGAAAGTCGAATTTGGTTCACATTCACGGTCTGTGACACAACCACTCCTATCAGCGGGATTATTATTATTATTATTATTATTATTATTATTATTATTATTATTATTATTATTATTGAAAACCGAAATGAAATAGGAATTTAATAAGTCGGCCTTTTCTTTGTCATCAGTTATACTTTCTCCGTTCTGATTTCGTAAAAGCACTACTCCTTCATTTTTCCCTTTTCTCCTGCGTACATAATTATAAAACTGTCTCCAATTGTTGCTTTCATCTTCTTTTAAAATAGTTTTTAGAAAATTTTCCTGAGCTAACCTTTTTTCACACTCAAGTTTCTTAATTAATTCGATATATTTTTCCCAATGCTCATGGCTCCGTTTACGTTTGCTAAATGCGCGCCTTGTCTTTTTCTTTAAGTAGCGAATATAATTAGTGTAATATTCTAGGTCCGGATTTTTCTTAATTATTTTAGAAGGTACACATTTTACTAATGCCTCGAAAATTATACACTTAAATTTATGCCACACATTTTCCATATTTCCTTCAGTCCTTAGAAAGTCATCATGCTTTTGTCGTAGAAACGTTTGTAATTCCTGGACATCGGTTTTGTTAAAATTCCAGACAGACAGTGGACTTGACCTCGGATTTACTGTGTTTTCCCAGATTTCTAATAAGACGCTATTGTGATCACTTATTTTATGAAGACTTTCAGAGTTGACAAAGAGAGAGACAGGTCTTAGTAGGTAAACATCTAAGAGGGCATTGTCACGCGTCGGACCATTTACTACCTGCTTGAAATCTTTACGCCAGATCAATTCATTAACAAGGGTCTGTGCATCTGAATTTGTACCTGAAATCCCGTTCCAGTTAATTTTCGGGAGGTTTAGATCCCCAGCAATTACTACGTTTCGGTCTTCTGATACTGTATTAAGATATTCATTTAGTTTGTGCAAAGTTAAATTGTTTAATTCACTGGGTGGTCTGTAACATGCTATTACATCTAAGGTTTCCCGCCCATTTCTTATCTGAACATTCAATATTTCAACTTCCTCTGTTCCCTCATTTTTTATTTCTTCTACTTCTACACTGTTGTTTTTCCTTTTATTTACTGTTTTCTAACACTTTTTAATTCGTCATCCTTTCGATGCTCACTTTTATTTTACTTTTCTACTTTCTTTCTTCGCTTTTTACATTCTTTTCATATATTTATTTTCCTTCCTTTCTCTCTCTTCGTTTCTCGCTTAAGTTTCCTCTCCCCTTTCTCATTCTTTCTTTTCCCCTCCCTTCCTTCTCTTCTCATTTGCCTAACTTTCCTCTTTATTTTCCTTTATTTTTTCTTCCTTTCTTTCCCTCGTACATTCTACTTTTTTTTTAATTGTTATATTTCATTTCACTATTTTCTTTTTCGTCATTTCTTTCTTCTTGTGATTTTTTTCCTTTCTTGGCTACTTATTTTTTCACAATTTCATCTTTTGCCTTTCCCGATAATTCTAATCTTACACAGTAATGATATATCATTACGTCGCATCATAGCGAGAACGCATATTCATTTCCGAATAGACAAAATACGAACTCTGGACAAGTCTCCACATATCTTCAATCCTTTCATTTACGCATTACGTACAGTCTTAGAAAAAAAGTTTTGTCGTACACGTACTTTATAAATCCCAGAAAGGAGGCATGCGCGTGATCTGACATACAACAAAACAAAATTAATTTTTAGTATTGACCGAATTGTGTATTTTATTGTCAAAACTAATTTTATTACCTCAACTACACCTTTACCAGTTGTATTTCAGAAAATATCAATTGTATTTCAGATTTGTCATTTGTATTTCAGATTAGTCAATTCAATTTCAGACAGTATCAATTGTATTTCAGATTTGTCAATTTAATTTCAGATAGAATCATTTGTATTTAAGATTAGTCAATTCAATTTCAGACAGTATCAATTGTATTTCAGAAAACATAAATTGTATTTTAGATTTGTCAATTGTATTTCAGAAACTATCATTTGTATTTCAGAAGTTACAGTTGGAACCTTATTCTCCAATGTTAAATCCAATCGAGATCATTTGATGTAAAGTGAAGACGTAAGTACAAACCCATCTTGGAATTCCTGACGTCATGGCTCCTGCCATTGTAGGCTAATTTACCTACTTAGAAAGTAAAATTAATGAAACGACACACACAATATTGTTGGTGTGATTGTGCTCGTGCAGTACAACACAGTACAATTCATCAAGCTGCAGCTTTAGCTATGGAGAATATGCCTGTCGGACGCTAAAATGAATAAAGTTGCGGATTTTTGGAATCCATTTGTCATTTTTTAAAATATATGTTAAAATCTCAAGTAGGCCTACATTTGTTATTTTATGAAATAAAAGTGACTATGCAATCTTAAATGCATTGCTTATTTTCTGAAATACATTTTATACCATCTGAAATACAATTGACAAATCTGAAGTACATTTGATAATTTCTTAAATTAAACTAACTAATCTGAAATACATTTGATACCATCTGAAATACAATTGACAAATTTGAAATACATTTGATATCATCTGAAATACAATTGACAAATATGAAATACATTTGATAATTTCTTAAATTAAACTAATTAATCTGAAATACATTTGATACCATCTGAAATACAATTCACAAATCTGAAATACATTTGATATCATCTGAAATACAATTCACAAATCTGAAATACATTTGATAATTTCTTAAATTAAACTAACTAATCTGAAATACATTTGATACCATCTGAAATACAATTCACAAATCTGAAATACATTTGATACCATCTGAAATACAATTCACAAATCTGAAATACATTTGATACCATCTGAAATACAATTCACAAATCTGAAATACATTTGATAATTTCTTAAATTAAACTAACTAATCTGAAATACATTTGATACCATTTGAAATACAATTCACAAATCTGAAATACATTTGATACCATCTGGAATGCAATTGACAAATCTGAAAAACAATTGATACTGTCTGAAATTGAATTGACAAATCTGAAATACAATTGATAATTTCTTAAATTAAATTGACTAATCTGAAATACATTTGATAATTTCTGATATACAATTGATACTTTCTGAAATACAATTGGAAAAGATGTAGTCCTTCTCTTGTTAACCAGGTCGCTCTTCCTCTGATCATGCGCACTGCTTCCTTCCTGCGACTTATAAAGTATTCTGTGCAACAAAACTTTTTCCTAAGACTATACATCACTAAAATCTTGAAATTTCGTATAGTCGATATTAAAACAAAAACAAAAAAATTTTGTTCGCTGTTCTTATAAAATAGACTACTTTCTGACAGAAAAGTTTGTACAAAGATGTATTTTTTTCCATTAACTTATAAAGCTATTATTAAAGTTTCTTTTCTTCCAAAACATCGCCAATCCTTGTCTAAAAGTTTGTGTTATTGTGCATGTCACTTGAAAACTCGCTCAGTTCGTAGACCGATGAATAAAAAAAGACCCCATCCTTTCATAAAAATGGACTGAACGCGTTTTGGAATCTTAAATTCGAGACGTGGTTCCTACCATACTTATTTGAAACGATGGTTTTATTAACTGTTTAATTCAACTGGATTAATCTGTAAAATTAAATTAATATACATGTAGATATTTCTTAATTGTTTGCAGTTTATCCATTTCGAGCCAAGTTTGTTCTGTCTATGAAGGTACGTATGTACATACTGTGGACCGGAAAATGCAGAATTCAAGTCCAGGTTGGGGTAGGATCTTTAATCTATCTGAACGGCATCGGGACAAATCAGTCTCCTTTTAAAACTGACGTGATGTTTGATGCTTTCTGCTACTGCTGATATTAAGGAAGTATATACGTTGCATCTCCCTGCATCCTGTATGTGTACACAGATGCTTCGACTTTCATTCGATCATTCATTAACTGTCATTCAGAGGCCACGGTAGAGTAAGCAACAAGCTTACGAGTTTGTACAATATCAGAGCGAGTCTGAAACTGTCAATATGTAATACGCATTCATCATTTTGGAAGCCCACAAATCAATTTCCTTATAAAAGGAAGATTGTAGCAATGTTAGTCAAGAAAAAAGATTATCATATTGGCATGCTGGACGTCCGGATTTAATTCCATACGAGTTCAAGTGCATTCAATTAGGCATTGGAATACAGTTTCTCGAAATATTATTTATTTTCTTGTAATCGCTCCACTTTATCATGAAAATTCTGTAAGGCGAAATAGATCATTATCTTCTGAAAAGGATATTTTGTGTTCGATATTTAAATTGAATGGTCCAGTCATCCGCCACAAATGCGTTTACTGGCGTAACAGTAATCCTCAAGTTATTCTGAATGAGTTAAATTTGCTTGGTGTTGGAATATGGGACAGAATATGATACACGACTTTATTTCTTTGACAGTACAATGCCTGCAAAGAATCTACAAATGCTCCAGCATGTTGTATCTGAGTTCTCGATTTGAAGATGTATCTCTTATTTGGCAGCAGGACGTTGCACTACCCCATTTCGGTCTGCATGTAATAAATTTCCTAATACTCATTTTCCGAAATGGATTGGTCCGTTTGTAACGATAGAATGGCCACATAGGCCACGTGTCCTAACAGTAAAGTAAAAGACAAGATGTACTCATAGAAACCACAAGAAATAAAATATTTAAACACAATTATATATATATATATATATATATATATATATATATATATATATATATATATACTTTATAGGGTCTTCTCGTTCCATAAATAAATTTAAGCTTTTTAACTTAAAAATTAAAATCAACACAAATAATAAGAAACAGTTCAGTTTTCAGGAATACTTTTATACTGCGTGTTCAGTTCAAAGTATGTCATGGCTCGCTATATGCCGTCATGTGGCTAGTCGTTGAGCCTAGAGAATTCAATCTTCCTACACTTCCGCAGAGGCGTATTACCTATGTGCCAGAGAAGTTGCGTAGCAAGTACGGTGTACATTCTGAAGAGTACCTATCGATACGTACGGTAACACCTGTAGGGGCAGGAATGTGAACTGTTTGGACACACATACTGAGGTGAGCTTTTTTCTTACTGTCTGAATATGTGAAGAGGGTAAAGACGATTACTTACGTATTTGTTGACATTAACTTCGACGGTCAACATGGACACGGAGCATTTGATTTGTATTGTGGAATATTGCCGTATGCAACCGATGATAACAAATACCCTGCGTACGACTTGCCCGCGCAAAACACAGTTCGAAAGAGGTTATGGTAGCACACAGACCGTACAGGCCGCCATCTGTTGCTACGACGTTCAAGTTATACCATACACGTACTCAAGTTCAGATTGAACGCCTTGATTAATAGGCAACTTCTCTGACATAAAAGCTGAAACTCGCTTCAAATCGCTGACTCACAACAGTGACGTCATGCCACACTTTGAAATGAACACCCAGTATATGGAACTTAAATCCTTGTACTTATCTGACATATTAGAATAATTAAAATAGAGGATGTTTATAAAATCATTGATTAAAATAAGGAGTTGCGTTTGTTACTTTTCACATGCAATCTATATCGATATCACATCTGTATCAATCAGGAAGGTTCACACATTCAATAAATTAGATACTAAGAATTATTTTTATATCAGAAAAAATTGAATAACACTGAGCAACAATTTTTCTTTCTTCTTTTCTGTTCTATGAGATTTTTCAACTGTTTCTATTTTTTTTTTTTTCAAATCTGAAATCCGTTTTCCTGTGTATCAAATAGTTATCATGCAATTTGAAACTTAAGAATTTTTCAGAAAAAGACAATCATTGGTATTTACACTGGGGACGGATGGACAACGACACTTAAATCTAACCTAAACAAACACTAATTAAGTTTTAGAAACATAATTGTCTTTATCTTTAGAGCTTTTTGACTTGAAACATGTTGTATTTAACAAAACGCGTATTTTTCTGTTTTTAAAATGAGATCATGGCTCCTTTAATGATGCATAAATTTGTAAATAATTATGATGCCTTCTGTTATGTCAAAGATATAATATAACAGGGTAATTCCACGGTAATGGACGGGACAATCATACAAGTTGTTCAGTATAATATATATATATATATTTATTTCGTACGGAAATTATTTAATATACAAAATACAAATAACAGACGGTACATAAAAATGACACAGTATATACAATGAACACAAACTCCATACAATCTCTGTCCTGCTATGAAATACAAAAATACCATAATATTACCAAATATTGTGAGTGTACACAGCTATTCATGGGTACATTCAAATTTTGTGTAATATGAATTGTGTATTGAGAGGAACTGTCTAAAAATGGGTAACAGACGGGACATACAGGTAACGGACGGGACATTTTCTGAATGGTCTTGTAATGAATGGAAAGAACAACTGAATAAAACAGTAAACTATTATAAACAAGTTTTAAACAATTAATAGACATTATATCTGCACATATTACTTTAGCATATTTCCTATAACAACAAAATAATACAATTGAGTAGGTCTATAATGTCGCATATTATACAACGTAATTATTTAACGTTGTAATACCAAAACTGTTGATTGATGCAAGTACAAATAAAACAAAGAGTAAAAAAATCAGATTGAACATACACACCATGAATGCATTTAATAGGTCTATTTTTATTTTGTACTTGAAGATTTGGTTTTTTTGAATGAAAATTCATGGTCATCAGAGTTGTAAGAGTAATATTTCCATTTGATTTTGTATGGAGATACTCCAATTATGGAATGCATTTTTTGTGTCTCTGGAAGGGACGCTGTGTTGTTTCAACGCGTGTTCAACATATCATGATGTTTCACTGTTTCGTCTGTAATCAAAATTAATTGCATCATATTCGACATCTTTGACAGGGTTTCCTATTACAGATATGTTGCTTTCCTTCATCCATAATTCACAGGTTCTCGCTAATACACCCACAACCTCACAACCCCTTCCTGGACTTTGAGGCAGATTACGGAGAGCACGATGGACAGCTTTAGCCCTAGTGTTAGAAAAAGAATACTTGAACAAGTTGGTTCTTCACTTGGACTCACACTATTCAATTTTTACCGGTAGACACGTTTCCGTTCACGATCATATTTCTTTGCTTTCTCATATCCTTCAGTGTCATAGTTGTCTTCTTCAGAGCCCGTGCATGTTTCTTCCTTTTTGCCTCCTTAATTTTAGCATTTTCATAATTATCCGACTGTTTCAGGCATTCTCTATACCGCTTCATTTTCTCGGCTGGAGACATATTTGCCATGTTGTTAAAGTACTATTAACCTGCAGTATACACTTTAATTTACTATATGGATGACTATGATGATGATGATGATGATGATAATAATAATAATAATAATAATAATGCTGATGATACTAGTAATAATAATAACATTAATAACGAATTAATGGTGTGGGCTTCATGATTACGGACAAGTAACGGATGGGACAGTTATTCTTGTCCCGTCTGTTACCACAAGATGTCCCGTCTGTTACAACGATTAAAAATATTGTTTTGAATTTAATTAAGGTCTTGAAGGTTCATGGTGTTCATCATGGAATATTGGAAGAGAATATATTTTTTCATTGGCTAGTTTGCAATAGTATGGCTTGAAACTAAATAAATTCAAACATTTGGTAACGGACGGGACATAAACTTGAGCTGATTTAGATGATCTCATAGCGAAAGTTAAAACTATCGAATGAGGCAATGTGTTATACCTGCTTCATCCTCTTTCGCGAAGGTGTACGTTCAACCAAACCACTCACTGTTAAGATCATTCACAGACTGATGAGGTAAGGGAGACCAAAGTTCACTGAAGTTGCTTCGCTTGTAGGAATAATATGCTCTAACTTCCCGCTCACATTCAGAACAAACTATAAACGAAAACAAGCTCTCTTCTGTGACTCGGTCTTGTCCATCCATTACTCTCAGACGTAAAAATAATAAAGACTTTAAAACAACAACTTCGTATGTGACATCTGATGTCATGGTTTTCGTGGAATTACCCAACAACGTTTGTGAGGCGTGCCTATAAAAATTTGCCAGGAAGTTAATAACAACGAGAATACAATAGGGTAAATTAGGGTCTGTTGGACAGTCGGGCATGTTGGACACTTTGTACTTTAACGTGTTACCTCGCCACTTGTGGCCACCACATTCTGCTAGAAGTCAATGACGGAAGTAGTCACGAGTGGGGCACCTTCCGTCATTGACTTCTAACAGAGTGTGATGCCCACAAGTGGCGAGGTAACACGTTGAAGTACAAAGCGTCCACCTTGCACGACTGTCCAACAGACCCTAATTTACCCTATGGTTATCTCTCGTAGCAGTTATAAAAACATTCTTGGAATCGGACATTATGGCGGACAACTATGTGGTTGTGGGTTGAAGAATGTTGTTGGCTTTTCGCGACCGTGGTTGCAACATGAGCGTAAAGATCCATTTCCTGAACAGTCATGTTGACTAATTCCCCGAGAATCGTGGGTTGTTAGTGGTGAATAGGGACAGTACTTCCATCAAGACCTGAAGACGATGGAGGAGTGTTTCAAGGACGATAGAACAAGAATATGATGAAAGACTACTGCTGCAACATCAAACGAGATTGCTCTGAGCAAGTCCACATACATAAGACCTACAAGCGCAAATTCTTACCCTAATAAAATCTTATTTGAATTTCCCATGTCATCCATATAAATTTCCATGCACTACATTCCGTCTACATGCTATTTTCAAGGAAAAGTCTTGAAATTTATAGTCATATTTTACTGTATTAAGTATATGTTACACCAGACAAGTTATTTTATTTTGCCACATTTTCAAATTGCAATGCATGTTGTGATGTATCTACACGTTGTTATGAATACTTGAAGAATATCTACGCCAAGACAGTAAGCAAATTGACAGCCAACTTTAAATTATTGAATTATTGCATTTGTAAGAACTAACATCAGGGTCAAAATTAAAATGTTGAATTGCAAAAATACTATAGCTTACTTCAGATTTTAAATCAGGACACTCAAATTAGGTTAGAGCAAGTGGTGTAATGGTGCGCATGGAAGCTGACGGGGGTTTCAGTTTTTTGTTATTATTTTAATCACGTGCAATGTCCTTAATGTTTTATAAAATTAAAGAATATCAACGTATTTTACGTATAATATACAATTTATAACATATTATTTCACGTCATAACCATAACACTAGCACCACCACATAGTGGTAGCTCGGCTATTAAAGGTTAAACATATGTTTAATACACCAGATAAGTTACTTTATTTTGCCACATTTTCAAATTGCAATGCATATTGAGATTTATCTACAAGTTTTAATGAATACATGAAGAATATCTACGCCAAGACGGTAACCAAATTGGCAGCCAATTTTAAATTATCGAATTTCATTTTGAAGAACTAACATTAGGGTCAAAATTAAAATGTAAAATTGCAAAAATACTATAGCTTACAAAGAAAAACTTACTTCAGATCTGAAATCAGGACTCTCAAATTAGGTTAGAACAAGTGTTGTTATCAGTGCGACATAAATTTTGTTCACCAGTGTAATTATCTAGTTAGTCTTTATATTTTCTGTCATTTTATCTATAGTCCCATCGCTCTTATATCCGGCAGCCAATCACGTTGCAGGTCGACTACATTCAAACGTGTGCATCTCGTCATTCGCTGCTGATGATGTTATGCACTTCCTAAGGCTCGATAAATACTTAATATAATCGCCCGCCATTTTGGTTCTTTGTTTGGCGTTCGCCGCTCAATTATTTGCTCAATTACAGTACGTTTGACTTATTATCATAGGAGCTACGACATGATAATGTTTAACGGTGTGGCAAATAGATTTCTCGGCTGATAGCTCGGCAACGAAAGAACAAAAATGGCAAACGATACAACCTACCTAGACTTTATAGAGCCTTCACTTCCTAAGGCGTAAGCAAAGAGGAGGAGTCACGCCGGGAATAACAGCGACGCGACTATAAATCGTAAATTTCGATCAAACGACTTTTGTCCCAATCTGTATATATCTAAACTACAAAACGAAACAACCTATATTTGTAACATATACCGCCAAGCTGGCTCAGTACTATCGCGCTGGGTTTGTGTGTTAGTGAGCCTCGGTTCAAGTCCCGGTTGATCAACCCAGAATTTAACACTTCTGTTGGGAAGGCAACAGTGTTCTTCAGGTACTCCGATTCCTCTGTGGCATCCCAACAATCTCCATCATCATCCATTACGAATGTCTGTGGTGCTCTCTGGGTAGTCTCTGACGAACTACAGTAAGTAGACTACTACTCTTATCGGCACTAGCGACATCTATGAGCAAGTTCGTAGGATCGAGGCCAATAATGGCAAGTTAAGGGCCCTGTCATTGCATAAAAAAGAATATTAGTAACAACATACCCTAACTTATTGTCGATCTCGGCAGTCTACTGCAACGGTTCCCAAAGTGTGGGTCGCGGCAGTTAGCGGAAAAATTGTTGGTGGATCGCTAAACAAAGCTAGTCACAAATCAAGTAATATTAACTTGCGATATTAAGTATGGAAACTTAGTCGGTTTACAAATAATGTTTAGTGAGTTTTAATATGAAAGTGAATGTCCGGCAGTATTTTTTTGACAACTAAAATATCAACCCAGCCTGTGCTCGTTCAAAGGGAGATGAGCCTGTAGCTCATCTATTGTGCGACTGCAATGCACTCGCTTTTCAAAGAGCTCTCATTTTTGGAAAACATTTTCCAAAGCTAGATGAACTATCAACTGTCCCAGTCCGTAGTTTGATTAATTTTAACAAGAACATCAAACCATTGGACTGGACTGCATTATGATGGAGAAACGCAGTATATCTTTCAGGTCGCACTGCTAGGGCTGTCATAGTCCTCCCTATTTAAATTCAAATCAATTCAACATTATAATAAAAGCGCCTATGCAACATTGAAAGTCGGTGTTTGGTGCGCAATATCAGCAGAAGGAATACCGTAGTTTCCCCTAACTATTGTCCACATTTGTCACATTTTTCTTTGTATATTCAATACTATTTATCCAGATTAAGTGAAATTTTGGCTTCGGACTCTTGTAAGTGTATATTAAATAAATATTGACGTATGTGTTTGAAATTATTTAATTACAAGTGTTAAAAAAATAATAAGCATTGGTACATAGTTGTATTCTGAGTTGCCCAACTATGGTCCACACATATATTCATGCTTGAAAGCATGAATGGACCATAGCTGGAGCTGTAATTATTCGTGAATTAGTACATTGAGTTTCTAATTTAAGGGTAGAAACATAATCTAGCACAGAAATATTAAAAATAAATGAAAAGTACATGGATTCTTTTTATTAGTACACATTGCATAAACACACAATAAACAAGTGAAATCTGAAAGTAATTTTCCTGCAATAATGAACAACTACACTCACCGGCAATTTTTTGAGGTGAGAATCAGAAAACCCATTATGAAATGAAGAAAACATTGCTTCCCAGAAAAAAAAAAACTCTTTTTTATTATCACTTGCGCTATTATTTTCAACGCCAAACAATGGATATAATTAAAAGATGTAAAAACTTACAAATAGTTTCAATTTTCTTCCAAATGTTCAACTGATTTTGTGGCCACCCAGATGTTACTAATAGCGGATATTGCCTCCCCGTGACTGTATGACTATTATCATTCGCCGATTCAACCTTTCGATCAGATTCTGGATGTCAGTCTGGTCGATACTATTCCATTCTTTACTTAGAACATTTCGGAGCTGCTGTAAGTTGCTGTGAGGAGTTAGTCGACTTCTAACTCGCTTCCCTAGCATTTCCCACACACGTTCAATAGGGTTTATAGGACTTCTTGCTGGCCATACCATCCTATTCAATCCAACGTCGTGAAAGACCCACACATGCTCAATAGGGTTTATATCAGGACTTCTTGTTGGCCATGCCATCCTATTCAATCCAACGTCGTAAAGGAACTCATCCACGATTCTTGTAGCATGAGGGCGAGCATTGTCATTCATTAACTGGAACTTTTCACCAATAAGTGGGGCATAAGGTACCCCATGTTAAATTAGACCTTCTTCGATGTATCTTGGAGCAGTCAAAGCACCTCCATTAATGAAAACAAGTTCTGTGTGAGCCTCATACGAAATGCCATCCCATACCATTAACGATCCACCTTGGAAACTTACACGTGACTGAGGGTACATGAAGAAAAACGTTCTCCTTCTCTTCTCCACACTCTTTCACGTCCATCTGTAAACTAAATCTCGATTCATCTGTGAAGCGCACTCGTCGCCACTGCCCCAGGTTCCAATTAGCATGATTGTGAGCATAACGTAATCGTTCAGCACGATGTTGCTGGAGCAATTCTGGGCCTTTAGCTAATCTTCTGGAACTCAGCCCACATTCATCCAGACGTCTGCTTACAGTTCTCTCACTCACGTTAACTTGTCTTATTTTCTGGAAGGCTCTTCTGGTCCCAAGAACTGCAGCCACATAACGCTGACTATTCCCATCTTCTATCAATGCAACCATTTTGCTAAATCGGTAGGACTTAGTGACATTTGTATACAATGAAGTACTCCAATACTGCCTCAATAGAGCTTACCAGTCTGTAGACTTCTTCAGCATAGCTTGAAATGAGTCAGAGAAGTTTAGACACAATATTGCAAGAAGAACGAATCTTCTTTTCAGATCATTGTTGGCTATTACGTATTCAATATTACATTGTTACGTATCACAAAATAAATGAATAACTAAATGAACCTCAACACACCTACAATTATTTAAAAAATCCTACAATTTAAAAAAAAAATTAATAAAATATAGTTGGCCCGGTTTTTTTTTTTTTTTTTTTGCCGGTGAGTGTATATTAAAGAACAAAAGCACAGTATCAAAATAAACTAACACATTCTGCAAAATATTATGCAAATAAATTCACTGATAATGTTTATTTACCATACTGAGAACTACAGTATATTCAGTAGGCTTATTTCTATCCTTTGAATCTCCACTTCTCTTGGTAATTCTGAAATTGAAAATAGATCTCTCTTTTTCGAGACGCATATGGGGTCTTCAATTTGTTTTATTATGTTTTCCTTTCTATAGAATAAAATGTCTTCCATTTCTCGCCACCTCAGTAATTGCCGCTTCTTACTATACATGAAACAACAGCTCCATTGTTCTTCACTTCCAAAACTTTCTCTGACCACAATTCCTCTTCATAAGTAACTACCATATAACTATGTGCCTTTAGCATTATTTTAACAGATTTCGTCTTCTTTTCCACATCTGACTCACTGTCTGTAAATATGGAGAGTACACCGGAAATATCATAATCCAATTCAATTTCATCGCTCTCATAGTCACTTACAGGGACGGTTGTGATCTTTCTACCCTGAAGTTTTCATTTTACCGGACCATTATTCGTGCTAGTACCATTGATGCTGGAACAGCCTGTTTCTTTATTTACTGGACTATAATGTTAAATGGTGTTTTAGAATATCCTGAGGTACCGTATTTGTTGAAGTAAATTATCAAATTGTTCACATTTCATTAAAACAAATAAACATTTTTCACGCAGAGTTCTTAACCTCTGCCAGTCTAATTATTACGTGAAAGTAAACACTATATAGCCAGGTTTAATTGTACAAACAATCATATATCTATAATTTACCAGTTCTACAGAGGAGAGCTTAATAAAACCGACAAACACAAACTGAATGATTTCGTGTCTTCACACATTCAATAGAACGATGCACACTGACCTTGTTAAGCATCCATATCATTGCCACGTGTAATTGTAGATAGAAGCATCTATGGGGAACATAATTCCATCACAGTGGCGCCTTAAATGGCAAACACCGAACTCTTGGGGGACTAAATAGTACATGATGCGTTTTGGACCATAGTTGGGTGCCTGGACCATAGTTATGGGAAATTACGGTACTATTTCCTTCGATGGAACAGTAAACCCGCGCAAAGTGCCGACGCATTTTCATGGAATTCCTTGAGCGCTGGATGATATTGACCTGCGTCAAGGATACTTTCATACGTCACGTGACAAAATTTCGACGACCGCACCAACTCCAGAAATTTGTGGCCACCAAGATCACCAGATTTGTTCTCACTAGACCTTTTCCTGTGGGATACTTCAAGGGAGGAGTGTCCACTACAAGCTCTTTAACTTTAAACGATTTAAAGGAGAATATTACACGTTAAATCAACGGTGTTAACAACGCAATGGTCCAGCACACAGCCGGGAACATGGAACGAAGTGTTCAGCTGTGCGTTGAGGCAGAGGAAAGGTATTTTCAGTACTTAATTTAAGGTAAAATAATATCCGAGAGATGCTGTACATTTAAGAAGATATACAATGTTACTAGCGCCATGCTCGTTAAAATAAACACACAATGAATTGTATGAGTTTTATATTACTCACTCTATAGTAGCATGGCGTGAATCGCTCCAAGACTTCTGAATAATCGAGAGTCACACAGTGTCTTTTTCAAAGTTAAAACTGTCTGCTTCACTGATATTCCCTAAGACTTAATGGTCTTGGAAAGTGTTTTAAGGAGGAGCTATGTCTTCCCTTTATTTATATCTCGCTGTGAAAAGACGAAGAGGGAGTTTGCAGGAAACGAACAGTAAACGGAAAAGATGAGAACTACTGGAAACAACAGGACTGAGAGATTTGTTTTAGAATGTAGAATACTGGCATTTTCACAGCGGCATACGAACTTGAACTAACAAAGCTTTGGGTTGCATAATTAACGTGCATTCAGCAGCGGTCGTCACCCCGCGTTTCTCTACAGATGTAATTTTGCAACTCCGCATTAGTGAACCTATGTACAAAACACCCTCGTACTCTGCGTATATTTTATCTGAGATCAAAGTTATGAATTTTTAGTATGCATAAACTCGCACTCAACTTGACTTTACAAAATAAACGACGTATTATAAATAGCACGTACTCTGCTTACACTACAGTAAAGGTAGATTGGTAACTGTAAGTTACAATTAAACTAAATTAATGCTAACAGTATACTCATTGCTGTAGGCCTACTATGTTTATGAAAACAGATGAGCAATTTCCTAAATCTTGTGCCAATATAAATTGAGTGCGATACGAGGTACAAAAGAGAATGTTCACATTTATCTCTATACATAGCAAACGAGCAAAGTTGGAGGGCCACTGAGAGCTGTGTTAATCATGTATGTTCGAAGAGTCACATGAAAAGATCAATCAAATATACGTTTCTACTTATTTTCGGAAGATTTTGCGCAATATAATTCACATTGTATGTATGTATGTATGTATGTATGTATGTATGTATGTATGTATGTATGTATGTATGTATGTATGTATGTATGTATGTATGCATGCATGTATGTATGTACAATATAGAACACTAAATTAATGCTCGGCCTCCAGGTGACGCGCGAAATTATCTAGAATAGGCTCTACACACCTTCTAGCTGTAGTAATAAAATACTGAGCAATATACGAAAAGTACCGTACTGTATACCTGTCCTGTCCCCTTTTAAGGCATTTAATGGCTCTTGTCTTGTTAGACCAGTGCCAAAGATAGTTGGAATCTTCAATTTATTGTGGTTTAATCTCAAACTCCAACTAATATAATGTGGATAAGTTTAATGAATGTAGTTTAAAAGACTCACTAACCACAGTCCTAGAGACTGAAGCCTTCTCTCTGCTTGGAAAGACCATATACAGTAAAACCTGTGACATGGTCCTAATTTTTTTCCTTTGTGGACAGGTTTCCGTATTATTCAGATGTGAAATTAAAATTGAATATTTTATCATTCGTACTCGTATACATGAAAAACAAAATGGCATGCCGCAAACTGCAATAAGTACAAAATATTCTGTTTAACACTACTTACTTTAAATCAGCCTTCTGTCGCTTATTCCGTTGGTGAATCATCCTGATTAAAATCTCATTTTCTGTATAAATGTTATCGTGACTCACTCATTAGTCATTAAACACTGCTAAAGTTTACTAATCTTATTCAATTTAGTATGTAATACTATATTATAATACTGTACTGTAATACTCACTGCACATTATTAATTAATTGGACTAGGAGCCATCCATTAGAAGTCTTGAATTTTGGTTTATCTAATTTTTGCAGAATAGATCCAGAAATTGGCATGTTCTTTGAAAGGCCATGAAGACCGCACTCCCACAACAGTTCATTATTTTCACATAAACAGTTGCTTTCTGGTTCCTTTTATTTCACCAATATTGGCCATAAGCCACTCACTCATTATAGTCTTTATTTTTTAAAGTGTCACACCTGAGTTTTCCACAACTGAACTTCAACATTACTTCACATACACTTCGTTTCTAATTTTCCTATAATTCGAAAACTTTTACTTCATCACTTAATGTTAATGTCACATTTTACGCAACCTTTTTTTTTTTTACCAGAAAATCATTACACTTGTGCTCTGTCCAATTACGATACGGGTGTGAAGCATTGAAAATCTTTGAAGGGACTAGTCTGCCTAGTCAACAGGGTAATAAAATTTATGACCGACAGGTCAACACACCCTCGTACCCTCTAAAAGTTTGCAAAGAAAACTTGTTTTTATCTTAGTGACCTACATATTTCGTATATTCCTTGAAATTACACGCTGTTTCAACATATAATTTACATTAAAGCAGTGTGCCCAAAATATTTCCGTTTTGAAGAGTAGCAGGCAGTTTCCGTTTCCATGTTGGACAGTTTCCGTTTTATTCAGGAAAAATTACACATAATACATACCAATTTCCACGGGACCAATAAGTTGTTCCGAAATAGACAGGATTCTAGATTATTCAGGTTCCGATTTGAACAGGTTTCATTGTACGAGTACAGAGGACATGATAAGAGAAGGAAGTCTTCATTCGTTAAACCACCACAAGGAACAGCTACTGAGAGTAAGTGCGTTGAGTATACAACACGTACATGCGCCAACGGGAAACGTCGCAACATAAATGGTGACTTTCTTTCACCATCTTCCCCTCATAACCTTAATAACGAAATGTTGGTATCATCACATCTACCGGTATCAACACTAGACTAAAGTGTCTTGCTCTGATTTGATTTCAGGGAAATTGCTGGAGGAAGGTGCGGGCGCAGAAAGGTGTCACAGTTCCTAGAGGACGACGTGGACACACGGCCCTCGTGCACCAGGGAGCCATGCTAGTGTACGGCGGCTATCAGGACCTGCGCGGCTCCTCCAATGAACTCTGGGGCTTCCATTTTGGTAATCGAGCACGAGACGAAACTTTAAACCCTAATAGTAGATCCTAGGTTTTGATAACTTACCGTACTGTATTATCTTTTGTTTGCACTTTACAGGCAATGTATACTTATTTATGAATACAGAAAGGTTTCTTCCTACCCGCGCAGAATTCACTTTCCATCTAGTGCACGAGAACACTGGGATTCCGGCCACACAGAAACATTAATAGGCGGGCAGATGCATTGGTGGGATTAATTCTCATCACGTGGGAGCAATATAAGGCAGTCTCACTGGCTAACAGCTCTTTACGATGAAAGAGTAATGGAACGGAGAAAAATTCTCTCGTGCGCCGGCACGTAGAGCTGAAAACCCGGGTTCAAATCCCGGCGCCGGAGAGAATTTTTCTCCGTTCCATTACTCTTTCGTCGTATGATGACGCAGAATATCTGCATGGAAATATCATATGTACTTCGGTACATTATAATAATATATATGATATGCGTAAATCACTTCGTGATTTAAGACGGCGCTTATTCCGTCGGATCCCGGCCAACTAGTCACTCATTACGAGTGCACCTCAGCACATGTGTGGACTTCGGTCCTAGGTTCGTAGATATCTATGACGTAGTGCAGAGGGCGGCCACCAGAGGGAACCCAAGAGTTGGAACTTAAAACTGAGACGATTCTTCCGACGCCGGGATAGAATCCGGTGTGGCTTAGTGGATAAAGCGTCAGCACGTAGAGCTGAAAACCCGGGTTCAAATCCCGGCGCCGGAGAGAATTTTTCTCCGCTCCATTACTCTTTCATCGTATGATGACGCAGAATATCTGCATGGAAATATCGTATGTACTTCGGTACATCATAATAATATATAACAGCTCCTTTCCACTGTGATTCGTAGAACTTACGGTCGTTCTTCATCATTATACCCATTTATGAAAGTCCATTCTGCTGTTAAGATCGCTGTTACAGTGTTCTTATCAATAATAATAATAATAATAATAATAATAATAATAACACGAACAAAACTGCGTTTGCTCGCCAGACTGCCACGTAATATTACTTCCATGTGAAAATAGTTAATGAATAAAGCGTGAAAAACACATGTTCTCCCGTCCGCCCAACTGCCCATATACAATGCTTTTCTGTCACACTGCGGCCAGCGCACGGCGGCTCGTACGCCGGCCAGGGCAGCTGGGACTCCCGCCGAAACAGTTATAATATCCCCGCTACCGCTTCACGTTCTCATAGTTACAGTTACAATTACAATGACTATTACACTTTTACTACGTCACACTACTTTTGACCACTAAAACGGTACGAAAGGACGTCTTTCAATCAATCATGGCTGCTTATCGCACAATTTTATCGCGTCTCTGGCATTTGTTTAATTTTATCGCGTCCCTAGCATTTGTTTATTTTTATCACTACCCTAGCATTCGTTTCTTTGTCTGCCAACATTTCAAACTGCACTGGTCTGGACGTCAAAAAACAGAAAATTACAAACCACTCCAGTCGATGCACAGCACTTTCAAATATGACTCACTTTGGCATTCAAGAACAAGAATTAATAAAGATCACTGGTCATAGCTACGCATCTTCCCTGAAACCCTATTTACAAATAGGCCTAAATGAAGAGCACCATTCGGAAATCCTGAATAAGTTGAGGGATACACCATGTACATCACCGAGTTCACTTCTTTTACGCACACGTCCAATATAACATCAAGTGAACCACCACCAACCACTAAAACATTCAAATTTGAAAATTGTACCTACTTTCAGTAATTGTTTCTCTTAAAATTATTCATGTTTATATTTTATTTCATCATCGTTAATTAAAATGTTTCTTGTTTATTTCATCATCCCTAATTAAAACTTTTCTAACATTCGTTTATATTATTTAGGTTATGTTATAGCTTCTGCTATATGATATTATGAATAGTCAAGTATCAGAGATTGTTTAATTCTAAGATTTATTGAAAATCATCTGTCAAGTGACATTGATTACTGGGATCGGGATAATTGAAGTGGAATGCAACTGTTTTAATAAAAAAAAAAGGAAACTGAATCAACAAAGCCTTCTTGGCCAGTAACCGTCCACAGAGTTCAATGAAGATTCCATAGTTGGCAAAACTGATAAGAAAAGAGCTATTCGTAACATACTACTGCCATCTACTAGCGTAATATTTATAATGTTGAGATAGTACAAATTTGAAGAAAGTTTTGTATTTTCGTAAGTCAATTAATATTTTATTGTATTGGAGTACTTCGTTACTTCTAATCTTTATATACTTTCTTCTAATCGTGTAATAGTCAATTAAATCCCACTCGAGTTTTGATTTTCTCTAGATAAATCAAAACCTCTAGTGACATTACTGTTGATAATAAGCACATACCTCATCATAAGAGATGTTGTAATTATTGTCCTTTTCCATACACACATTTCTGGCATCTTTTCAGGAAATTTTCATTCACACCGAGAGTTCAATATCCGATATTGAATCAATTTCTCGTCTGATGTTTTGTTTTAGTTCCTCCAATGTATGAGGGTTTGTTGCATACACTTTATTTTTCAATAGATAGAAATCGCATACAATTAAAACAGGGGATCGTGTTACTCTTCGCTATCGCGAATCGACCCCGTTTCCCTGAATATCAACTTTCTGATATGAACTGGGGACCATTTTAATCAATCTAATTAAATTGTGAAGATTCTTTGTGTTTTGTGTTGCTACTATCGGGTTAAATATCGAAGTTTCACATTGACGGAGAACGAATGAATGAATGATGGTATCGGTAATTCAGTTTTGCTTTATCTGACGAGGACATCCTAAATTCAATTAAAGCATTGCGTTTCTATTCTAACTGGCCTTACAGGCCTTTTGAAGGCTTCAAATTGTACGCTTATACCTCTAATGCAATGTTTACAGACTGGTTCTATATCACATTATATCATGAAGCTACCCAATATTTTATTACCGTACTAGTTTTATCTGTACAGGAGCAAGTAATAATCAATTTATTACTGTTTTATTAAACGACGATTTTGGTTATAGAGGTTACTCAGGCGTCTTGAGATTATATGCTTTATATTCAGGGTGTGACAAAAATATACACCAAAACTTTGGGAAAGCTTTCGTCACAACTAGATGATAGAAGTAGGCTATAATAATATATAGGAATAGTTGCGAAAGCACATTATTTCCATGTTAGAGTTCTGTTTCTGCTTTGTTTGCATGTATGATGCATAATCTGTTAATAGTTTTTATTTTATTTCCACCAGAAATGCAGTGTGCAAGTGCATAGCACAACAAACACAATCAGAAAAAACATGCGAATTATTTCCTTGCTAGGCCTTTTCTATTATGAACGTCTAGAGAATTATTATTTATTATTATTATTATTATTATTATCGGTATTATTATTATTATTATTATTATTATTATTATTATTATTATTACACAAGTTTACCGCTCATGCATTTTATCAAGACACTCGCGATGCGCAGTAGGGGAACAACGTTCCTTTACAGGGGGTAGGAGTAGAAGGGAAGGTCGGGCGTGTGTCTACCGAGTTCAAGGCAAAGGTTAACCCATTCCCCTATAATTCGTAAGTAGACTCATTCGATCTCGTGCGCAGCTCTGTAGGAAGAGTGGGGGAGTGTCTGGACATAATGCATGAGCTGTACAAAGCATAAGAGCATCTTCATCTGTCTAATTTTTTACACTTTTATCCTCTTCTTCCAACTTTATCCTCCCAATCCCGTTCTTGTAGTTGTATTTTTTCTATTGTCATCATAATATCCTGCAAACCATGCGATTTGATGTCTACCTCTTCATTTATTATTATTATTATTATTATTATTATTATTATTATTATTATTATTATTATTATTAGTGCCCCGATATTTGGAAAAATTAATTTTTTACTGGGTGGAAGTAAATCATTATTTTCATTGATATAAATGTGATTTGGGGTAAATCATCGTGATAGGACCAATTTTTATTTTGCCTATTTTACCTTTTTAAGATGTTTCTTACTAATTCAACAATAAATGCCTTTTTTGTCATTTCAGACAATATTTGTTGTTTATTTGCAATTTGCTAATTAATTATGATGTAATATATATGTAACTTAAATATATTGTGACTTTTATTTCACACAACAATGTTACTTTTATTTACAACAATAATGGCTTTCTATATTTCTGTATTTAAACGCTCCCGTCAACAATGGATATTTCACTCCAAACATCAACACAGTATTCGTTATTGCACTCCACAGACGACAATGACAATTCACTTGGAATACTGAGAACAACAATGTACTCCTAATCTCAACTAATGTTCACAAAGCCCTATTTACAAAACAAAACTGTCAGTTCTCAGTTCACAGTTTGCCTTGGCTAGTTCTTCTAGCCAGTGTTGCCAAGTCAGCGGTTTTGTAGCTAAATCTGGTGTTTTTAGGACTATGGTCAGCTACAGAATTTTACCGTCAGCGGCTAGCTATTTATTTGGCGTTTTTTTATGATCCCAGTCAGAGAGACGTGATATTTTTAAGTATATCTCTTTTTTTCTGTAAAAATGTTATAATTTTTTATATGTACTTGCGGACAATGTTAGTTAATCATAAACCAGAGTTTAGTATGGTATTAACACACTTTTTCATTGTACGAGTATACAATATCAACGTTTTATGTAAACTCGATTTGGTGTAACCACGTCCATTTCCTGCCTCATTCATTGTTGTTGTTCAAATAAGGTATTACGCATTCGTTATCCACTTATCTAATGTATGCATTGTTTTTGTAAATAAATTGATGTATTTAATCATAAAGAATAGATAATTAACTGAATTATTATTTTCATTTATGTTATATGTTATATTATTTAATTTATCATTCCATATTATAGTTTATGTAACGCAGATATACTTAAAACTTAAAACCAGACTCATTGTTAGCAGGCACGTCTCCATTTCAGTGTGAAATCAGATTTCGAACCGACTGGTGTGATTGTGAATGTGATTATTTCCGAAGTGTCCAGTATAGTCTATTCTTAATCTACCTCATTCAATTTTGAAGAAATATGCCGCGTAAAACTGCATACGTACAAAAGTTTAGAGATGTGTGAAGAAAAAAAAAAAACAATGTATTGAAAGACTGGGTGGAAGAAGTTTCCGGTGATAGTTCGAAAGCTCGCTGTAAATGGTGTAAGGTGATATTGAATGCAAAATATTCAGATTTAATTACCCATGCTGATAATTATACACACAAAAAGAGTAGCGAGTGTTTTCCTGCTGTTCGACAACATATTGCCATTCATATCAAGCTTGTGGACAGAGGTGAGTGTTATTTCAATTTACAGAGTATTATAAATATTAGAATTTTTTAAAAATTTGAAACCTAAAATTCTCCAGTTCCTAAAACTATACAGTTTGTATTTCAAATTTGGAAATGATGTGTTAAGAAAAATCTGGAGTATTTTAACTACAGTTTAGCGGTTTTTTTAAGCTTGTGCAGCGGTAAATGGAATATTGAGTTGGCAACACTGCTTCTAGCTCATTCACTCAAGTTCACAGTATATCGAACCCAAGACTTCCGGCGACAGTCCACTGAACTTCGAACTCAAGACTTTCAGACTAAGTTCACTGCACACCGAACTAAAGTCTTCCGGCCGCGTTGCTTCCGCTGGACGCTCACTGCTGCTTCACAAACTCACTTACTGTAAGTTCACTGTTCTTCGAACCCAAGACTTCCACTGGATACGTCTAGCTTTCTCGCAGCTGACTGTCTAACTAAAAACTGGCTGTCCGGCTCGCGTCTTCTATTTATCACTAAACCATAGTTTCTAGAAAGTACTGTTTCCAGTGTCTTCGGATATGATATGTTACTGGAAACTCCTCGAGTTTCTCCACTACCGCCGCAGTCGACCTCCTTCTCCTCTCAGCATGCAGACGTTTCCCTTACGTCCGTCCCCTCCAGACCCGAGCAGCTGCAGCCTCCCTACTCCTCGCCACGCCGCCTGTCTTCTCGCGCGCCCTGCCTTCTGTGGGACGCGTGATCGATTCCCGAGGCAGCTGTCACAATATGTAACAATGACTCACTTTGGTAACAATAATAAATAAAAGTAATTTATTTCTGTGCTTAATCTGCTAATAATCATGCTTTAATACTATTGGCGTAATAATGAATAATGATCGACAATGCACAATTACAAATATAATGTCATGTCTTCACAATACCAACAATCAGCTTTATAATTTGAAATATTAAACCCATCTTCATCGAAGTTGTCAAGTGGCATTTTCAATTGTTTGTTTTCACGTTTTCCAAGATTACTGTTACAATTTTGTGCTACACGTGTTTATTATTGTAGGAGAAAGAAAATATGAGTGAGGAACAATCACTTATTGTCGGGTGACAAGATCGGTTAGCTAGAATGCCTAAATTCAATAAACCATTGCAAAGTAAACTTCATGCTTACGTTAGTGAATTTGGTGCCATGTGTTTTCAACCGATGGAACAGTTTTGTTATGTACCGTAAGGTTTGTGAAAAGAGAGTTAATCATGAGAAAAAAAAATATAAGTCAACATGTGTCAACTACGAAGTAAAAATGTGAGTTAGTTGATATAATTTAAATTTATTGCTAACTACCTTTTCCAAATTTATTGTCTCCTTTTTATGTTTTTATTTCGTTTATTGCCTGCCTATTTTAATTGTTATAAATGCCTAAACATCCGAGCTATAACAATAATAATAATAATAATAATAATAATAATAATAATAATAATAACAATAACAATAATAAAAAGGGAAGCAGATCCCTGTGACGTCTGTACTGTAAGACCCTGACATCACGTTCGAGAAGATTCCATTGTTGTAGTCTAGACCCTAGAATTTCACTCTATTTACACATTTCCGTGGCATTTTTAAACTTCAAAAGCACTTCCAAACCAGAAATTCTGCATTAATTACAGCAGAAACAATATGAAATTCACAGTCATAGCAACAATATCTATGTTTATAACTTACAAACAGCTGAAGAACACTTGTGTTTTGTTATTTGACAGGTGCGCCAACTCCCAAAACAAAATTTCCCCCAAACTGAAACTGTTGACTCTGAAAAATGAAATGTCACTTTATCTCCAAAGGAAGAGCTAATCTGTCATTTTTATGGTGATTTTTTAATTCAGCAGGTGAAAATACATAAGAATTAGCTATTTTTGAGCCCGAAACATTTTCATTGTTGGGCAGTGTTATACATTATAAAATTTCTTCGCGTCCTATTTCTTTTACGAAATCCGTGTCCTGTAATTATTTCTCAGAGTGTTATACACAGGACTGTTGCCACGCCATCTATTTCTTCATATAGACCGAAATATCCATTTGCCATCAGGTACGAAACCTATTTTCACGGACTCTACAATAAATCGGAATCATTCGTCTTTTTACATCTGAAGCTTCAACTTTACATTATTATACTGTATATAGTGAATAAATAGCAGGTTTTGTATGAAATTTTGTTTTCCGAAGCTATCATTTTTGCAGCGCTGGAAATTCACCTTTATCGCTGAAGTCAAAGGCAATTCTCCGCACAACGCTATCCAAGTTTGAAATCATATCAGGGAAAGTGACAAAATACTGATTCGTAGAAATCATCATGAGACAATGACTTCCTTGAAAAAAACATTTCGTTCAGTGTGCTAAGTCGCCAGCTTCTTTGCATGATATTGTAAATTTTTAATTACATCTTTAACTACACCAAGCACAAGTAATAGTGATAAATAATGCTACCCCTAGCTCGAGAAAACAAGTACGTAATTGGAAGTTATACATGATACTTCAATCAATTAGTCTTTATATAGAGCTTGTAAAAGTATTGCTAAGAGTGAAAGAAGATTAACTATGGTGCAGTTTCTGTGTTACTTAAAAAGAAAACATATCAGGCCTCCTTAAAAGGTTACAGTCTTGAATACTTCGACAAGGATGTTGTACGGATGACGTTTTAATTTGTAAAATAGATAATTTTCTAGCTTTATTAAGAAACATTAACATCCCTAGGCTCTACGTGTAGGATATTGTGAAGTTCAGAATTCGGATATAGAAAGACAAATTTTTTACGAATATATTCTTAATTAAGAGAGAGAGAGAGATTCTATCTCTGACATTAAAATATTTACATGCAACACACCAAACTCAAATTTCTGGCTGTACGAAGCCGATATTGTTCACGTGCTTTCTTAGAAGAAATGAAACCACACAATAAAACATATCTTGCAAATATCCCCTAACATTAATGGACTGTTGAAAAGAGAGGTAAATTACCGGTACCATGTAGGTTCCGCTAAAACAGGTTTCGTACCATACAGCAAATGGTCTAAAATCTGAATTGAAAAAAAAAGGACATATCACGAAATACAGTATCGAGAATCCCACGTACAAGACGCTAAAAACAACAGGACGAGGACCACGTAAAGAAATAGAACGTGATGAAATATTTAGAAGCTGTAATAATGAAGGTAGGTGCTCACCTATCGGAAAAAATTCGTTCGTTGCGTTCGGATTTTTATTGTAGTATCGCTCACTTGTCCGCATTTCCGAATTAATAATCAAATAGTGTTGTAATTTACCGCTAGAGCGCATTATTTCATTGTAGTGTTCAGAGTCCGTGGATATCCAGAGTAGCGCAATCACCGAGTCGGCCGCCATTGTTTGTCCTTTTCAACACGCTAGGGATAGGAATATTTAAAGTAAAACTCAGATATTTTTAATTTGAAGGGCAAAAACGTCTAAAGGATCTTCTTACATTATAGAACATTATTGTCAGGCAACATACTAATGTATAAAAACTTCATTTAATAATTATTACAGCATAAATATACATTTAAGTGTTCAATATACTCCTTCATAACATCACAGTTATAGGTATTACAGCAGCATGAACTTAATAAATTACAAGTAACAAATGAAAACAACAATGTTGCAAATAAAATAACAATAAATCTAAACATTTCCAACTGCATTCCTCGTGCAAACTCTCTGGCTTCCGCATATAAGGGGACACTATACTGAAATTTCTCGAAGTTCATTAGTTTTAAGAGTTCACAACAGTGAAATCAATAACTACCATACTTACGAAGCTAGATTCACCAAATTTTAATCACTGGTATATCTGCTTAATAGTGACAAGTGTACAAAATTGCATCTGCCTATGATACGTGGTCTGCATTTTCTTAATTATTTTATTAAAATATTGAACCGCTTTAAATAAAAAGGCGCTTGCACTACAATTGACATTATGCTTAAGTGATTTTCACTTATATGGCTCCTTACACACATGGAATAAAAGCTTACTATAAGGTTTTGCTGTGAAATTAATCAGTAAATTACTAGAATTTTTATTATAAAAAATAAAATTAATAGTCATAAAAATTCCTAGTAATTTACCCATTCGCTGTACAGAAAATTCCAATAGTAATGTTTGTTCCAATGTATATAAAGAATCTTAAAAGTGAATATCAATTAAAAATAATATAAATTGTGATGCAAGGGACTTTTTTCATTAAGCAATACACTATATAATTAAGTTATTAATAAAATGCAAATCACTTATCATAGAGAGAGACGAAATTTTGTACATGTCTTATTATCAACCAGATATACTAGTGATAAACATTTTGTGAGTTTAGCTTTAAAAATATAGAAGTTACACTGATGTGAGAGTTTGCCATTTTTGGTAAAAAAAATCGTTTCGTTGTTTTTATCTTTAAAAATTAATTTATGATCTAAAGATGACCTCTGCCAATTTTCATGGCCATACGACCGGTCTATCAGCTGTTTAGGGTCACATTTTTAAAAGGCTGCGGGCTCTCACCTAATTTAAATTCTCCGTCCACGACCTCCACTCTGGATTCTGCGACCATTTTGGAAATTACGCTATATTTCATATATTATGTATTATATTAGATTTCCGATTGAGCCAGTGTAGCTTCTCGACTTCTCGAAATATTTCTTCATAGAATCCAACAGGTGTTAGACCTATTTCAAAGGCTGCTTTCCTTCAAAAGATATTCAGTTACAAAGGAGAGCACAACTCTTGTCTAAAGGAAAATTCCACTTGTTGCTAGTAGCCATAACGTGTTTTATATGCTTGTTTTTGTTTGTGATACAAGAAATATTTACAAGTTTCTAACAGTTTTATTGTTAGTGTTATAATAGTGTCTACAGTCCATAGTGATTTCTAAAAATATTTATCTATTATAATGTTTTCATAAGATTACATAATTTTTTTAGTCATCTTTATTTACTAGTGTAGGTTAGGTGTGCACTGCGTGATAGTGTGTATAAGGATAAGTTCTGTATATAATATGCTAGTTCTATATGTTTCAAAATGCCTAGAAAATAAAAAAGACAGAGACCTGGTTTATTATTATTACCCCAAACTTTTGAAGTCAATTTTCTCCACTTTAATTTTCTGTAAATTTTGCATTGCTAAAAATGCTACTCTTTCTACAGATTCTGTACTACATGCATGATTTTTGTAGAGGTTTTTGAATATGTTCTTAACAAAACTTACTATCACTATTATACCTAGCACTCGTTTTTTGTTGTTGTTGTTTAGTCAACTGTCCGAAGGCAGGTTTGAACCTCATAAGTATCACCAATAAGGCATCACTCATGAGACAACTAGGCCAGGAGATAATGGGGTAGGATGGCAAGTTTCTTTCCCCCTCCAATGCGTACTTCGCCGATTAGCTACATATTCCACTAGTCAGACTTCAGATGCTTACAAACAATTGTCCTTCCTCTGACACATATCGTCAAGTGAGATGTACTGCCTGATTATATATATGCATATCAGCCAGAAGAGGTATTTTTTAATATTAATTTTTTTACGCTCGAGTTGATTTTTTTCTGTCTTTACACTTTTAGTGCATTAAATATTTTTAATTATTTTTTTAGTAAAATAATGAGGAAAATTGTATAGTAAGTTTCGTTTCTGAAGGTCTGACACGTACGTAGACAAAAATTCCGGCCAAAATAGTAGCAATTTTTGAAAACCTAAATTTACACAATTTAAAATTACAAATTAAAAGTACAAAATTTCATAGATCTACCTAGAATAGTTTAGAAAACTGAAATTTCACATCAGTCTAACCTTAATAGGGTTTGTACTTTCTGGGGTCTTTGCATTTTCCAATCGAACCAAACAATACAATCCTGTCTCAAGAATTAATTCAGAACTTCACAAATATATTATGTAATTCTTGCAAATAGGAAATAGGATAGAATTCAGAAATGCTTGGATTGAAAGGGGGAAGATGGTAAAAGTTTGACACTGATCCTAATTGGTACGTGATTTTCATTTGTTTTAAGTAAAAATATCATTGCTAAAACAACTTAAATTCTAGATTAGTTTTATAAAAATATTTTGGGGCCCAAATTTTGAAAAAATAAATATCAAAATACAATCATTCATTAATCTCACAATGTATGCTCGCTTAGGTAGCGGATCGTTCCTTTTTATATTTATAGTCACTTCTTTCCTTTTTCCTTATTTCTTTCACCCTGTCACAGAAAAAAACAAATGTACTCATTTTTCAGTTCGCTGTGAACAGTTCTGAACACAGCAGCACTGAATTTTTTCGCATTTGAATTCCATTCTTTCCCTATACAACTGTATATTGCATAGCGCGCGCTGGACTAACAATGGCGGATTTGTCGGCATTTGCCGGCTCAAACGATTGCGGTACTCTGAATATCCACGGACTCTGGTAGTGTTCTAAACTGAACCGGAAAATAAAATGAATAGCTCTGTAGCTTAAATTATGAAGGACATACCTGGCTAATTTAGTATTTTCCCAATCTCATCCCATAATTATGTTCTTGCTCCATATTACATGATCATAATTCTAATTTCATAAATTATAAAGCTCTTCATACTGTTGAACTTAATCAAATAAACTTCGTGCCACCCATTTCATTATGTTACCACAGTCTAGTAGGCTATATACAGTCACAAAGCTCAATACGTAGTAAATATGCATCTATAGATAGTTTCTAACCACTACGATTGCTACAATGGCCTCATTACAGACAATGCAAAATAGTACCTGCACAGTCCATTGTTCCTAGTACTTACTCACTTACTGGCTTTTAAGGAACCCGGAGGTTCATTGCTGCCCTCACATAAGCCCGCAATTGGTCCCTATCCTGAGCAAGATTAATCCAGTCTCTACCATCATAGCCCACCTCCCTCAAATCCATTTTAATATTATCTTCCCATCTACGTTTCGGCCTCCCTAAAGGTCTTTTTCCCTCCGGTCTCCCAACTAACACTCTATATGCATTTTTGGATTCGTCCATACGTGCTACATGCCCTGCCCATCTCAAACGTCTCTATTTATTGTTCCTAATTATGTCAGGTGAAGAATACAATGCTTTCAGTTTTGTGTTGTGTAACTTTCTCCATTCTCCTGTAACTTCATCCCTCTTAGCCACAAATATTTTCCTAAGCACCTTATTCTCAAACACCCTTAAACTATGTTCCTCTCTCAAAGTGAGAGTCCAAGTATCGCAACCATAAAGGACAACTGGTAATATAATTGTTTTATAAGTTCTAACTTTCAGATTTTTTGACAGCAGACTGGATGATAAAAGCTTCTCAACTGAATAATAACAGGCATTTCCCGTATTTATTCTGTGTGTAATTTCCTCCTGAGTATAATTTATATTTGTTACTGTTGCTCCCAGGTATTTGAATTTTTCCACTTCTTAAAAGGATAAATTTCCAATTGTTATATTTCCATTTCGTAGAATGTTAAATGTTATGTTTCATTTAACAACGCTCACAACTGCAGAGGTTATACCAGCGTTGCCGGATGTGCTGGAATTTTGTCCCGTAGGAGTTCTTTTAAACGCCAGTAAATCTACTGACATCCATTTCGTAGAATATTCTCGTCACGAGACATAATCATATACTTCGTATTTTCGGGATTTACTTCCAAACCTATCTCTTTACTTGCTTCCAGTAAAATTCCTGTATTTTCCCTAATCGTTTGTGGATTTTCTCCTAACATATTCACGTCATCCGCATAGACAAGCAGCTGATGTAACCCATTCAATTCCAAACCCTCTCTGTTATCCATTGTTTCTAGTACCCTCATAAACTCAAGCTTCGTGACTGTATATACTAGACTGTGATATGATTTTACCGAGATTGGAGTCCTTGCAATCGATATATTTGCCATGACATTCTTTATTTCGATCTCAGACCATATGGAAATCCGTTTGGAATTCTCTGGCCAGAATTCTGCATGGAATTCATCATGCAGACAGAGGTGATATGGATAAGTGGGCGATGCTCCATTTAAAATAATGCAAAGAAAATATCAGAATGCGCTGTACTGATCCATTCCAGTAAATGAGCGCTTACCTTAAAGTTACAAAACCCCGATGACGAAAACAACAACAAATGCATACTGACATACACAATGTTGACAGTGACAAAAACGAAACAGAACACAAGCTTCAAGCAATTCCTTCTGGACTAAAATCTCAAGGTCATTCACATAATTTATTTTAAAAGCAAGTACATAAGCATATTTTAGGAAACTAGGCCTACTGCTCCAACACATTCCACATTAAGATTAACCTGCCCTCTATTAATGCAAATGTGAGTGAGACAGAGATAGAAAACTCAACGTCACAGTGCTCTATTTCTATTCTCCTGGCTGTTTTAGAAAATGCTTGCCATCTGGAAAAAAAAAAAAATTGTAACTCTAAACTTGTTGACTGTCCTCAGACACCGAGTCGTGGCACTTGCTATCCTCGTCCAGCAGCGGCATCACTGGGGGCAGATCTTCCAGCAGTGGCGGAGGACATGGGGACCTGCCGCCTGCTCGCCACAAACACTCCGCAATCCTACATGACGAGGCCATGTGGGTGTATGGCGGTATGACTGATCTGCAGGAGAGAGCAGACTTCTGGAGGTGGGACACAGGTAACACGATTTTAACACACTTGTCATTATGGTGACTAGATATTCAGACACAAAAACCAGGACCCATTCCTAAAAATAGTCCTGTAAAGCACGACGTTGGATTTTTGCAGTACTGGTAACCAGTTTTAATACAATTCAAATTATCAAATATCTATTGGATACAACTGCAACAAAGGAAATACTGTATCAATAATAAAAATATAAATGACTGATAAAATGGCAGATTTACTAGTGTTAAGTCTGGCACTTTATCAATCATTTGTATTTACGTGTTAAAAGTAGTGTATGCAAGATTCAAGATGGAATAAAAATATATAATACATGTTGTTGTAAGGAGATGTAAATTCATATTATGTATTTATTACTCATTCTCAGGGTCAAAATTTAGGCAGGAGCCTATGGTGCCTCTGCTCAGGGCCTCAAAATCCAGGAACAAGCTTTTCTGAATGAATTATGCAAATCGAATAGACTACAAATCTTCCGACTGAAAATCACAATTGAGAAAATAAGTAATTACCTAATTAATTATTATATTAGAAACGCATCAAAAATCGCTTTATTGTTTTAAGTTTAGAGTCATAACTTGATTGCAGAGTTTAATGTGATGAAAGATGAGTGGAACAGAGAAAAATTCTCTCCGGCACCTGGATTTGAACCCGGGTTTCCAGCTCTACGTGCTGATGCTCTATCTACTAAGCCACACCGGATTCCCATCCCGATGTTGGATCGAATCCTCTCAGTTTAAGTTCCAGATGTGTGAGGAGTACAAATTAGGAATTCAAATTTCAAGTTCCATAAGACTAAACACAGTTCTTTTCGTGGACGACCAAGTATTAGTTGCAAACTCCGAAGACAATTTACAGATGGGTATATTTAAAATACATAAAATCATAGAAGAACATGGCATGAAGATTTCACCAGAAAAAAAAACATAATAATGGCATTTGAAGGTACAAATCCAATCCGCAGCAAATTGTTGTTGAAAATGTGATTTTAGAACAGATAAATTCCTTTTCATACTTAGGATGTAATATATCATACGAAGGAGAGAATGTTTTAAGCAGAAAAATTAACAAACTTTTAAAAATATTAGGACTGCTAAACCATACCCTAAAACCAAGTTTAGTACAGAAACATTCCATAATAAAGCTATATAAAACCCTTGCACTACCAACTCTCCTCTATGGAAGCGAAATTTGGGTTCTGAAACAAAGAGATATCAGCAGATTAAGAGCAGCTGAAATGAAATATCTGCGACGAACTGCAGGATATACACTTCTGGACCACAAGAGGAACGAGGATATACTGCAGGAACTCAACATGCAGCCATTAGAAGAAAAAATTACAAAATACAGAAATAGATGGCTTGAACACATTTCTCGTATGGAAGCTGGCCGGACACCCCAAGAAATGCTAAAATACCACCCTCAAGGACGACGACGACCTAGACGTCCACAGAAACCTCTATTGGATCCTGTATAGCTGGAACCGAAACAGGGCAACAACGGCTTAATTTCGTGCCTGGAATATGATGATAATGGGTTCCCTCTAGTGGCCTACCCTCATGCACTGCGTCATAGACGTATGACAGTAGGACAGTTCCACATATGTGCAGAGGTGCACTCGTTATGAGTGACTAAGTGGCCGGGATACGACGGAATAAGCGCCATCTTAAATCACTAAGTGTCCTACTGTCATACATCTATGACGCAGTGCATGAGGGTAGGCCACTAGAGGGAACCCAAGAGGTGGAACTTAAACTGAGAGAATTCAATCCGACATCGGGATGGGAATCCGGTGTGGCTTAGTGGATAGAGCATCAGCACGTAGAGCTGAAAACCCGGGTTCAATTCCAGGTGCTGGAAAGAATTTTTCTCTGTTCCACTGATCTTTCAACACATGATGACGCAGAATATCTGCACGGAAATATCAAATGTATTTCAGTACATCATAGTAATAAAGAGTAATAATAGTTCAACTTATAAAAGTTAACTACCATGTACAGTTTATTCGAGTTGTAAGAGTAGACCTATGTACATAATTTATAATGAATTCAGCAACCAAAGTCAACAACATTGTCAATTCTCATTGTGCTAGTGCTTGTGTTCCTTGCAGCTTATCTAATTTCTGTCGGTATAAGACCATTATTGGTGTGTAGTGGTAGTGTTAAAGTGTTTTTGTAGGAATGTCCATAATTAAAAATGGAATTCCCAAGCAAATTTGAGTTAGGGGCCAATAAAATAAAACGGAAAGCTATTGAAATTCAACAACTTGAAAAACAACCCTGATCACTGAGCAAATATGTTCGTTCTCATGTTTCTAGCAGTAACTCCTTTACTCACAGAGACATTACTTACTTACTTACAGGCTTTTAAGGAACCCGGAGGTTCATTACCGCCCTCACATAAGGCCGCCATTGGTCCCTATCCTGAGCAAGATTGATCCAGTCTCTATCATCATATCCCACCTCCCTCAAATCCATTTTAATATTATCCTCCCATCTACGTCTCGGCCTCCCCTTAGGTATCTTTCCCTCCGGCCTCCCAATTCACACTATATATGCATTTCTGAATTCGCCCATACGTGCTACATGCCCTGCCCATCTCAAACATCTGGATTTAATGTTCCTAATTATGTCAGGTGAAGAATAGGCCTACAATGCGTGCAGTTCTGCGTTGTGTAACTTTCTCCATTCTCCTGTAACTTCATCCCTCTTAGCCCCAAATATTTTCCTAAGCACCTTATTCTCAAACACCCTTAACCTATGTTCCTCTCTCAAAGTGAGAGACCAAGTTTCACAACCATAAAGAACAACCTGTAATATAACTGTTTTATAAATTCTAACTTTAAGAATTTTTTACAGCAGACTGGATGATAAAAGACTCACAGAGAGTGAGTTAAGAATGTTTTAACACAGACTAATGAAGATTTTAGCATACAGAGACAACAATCTACCACAGCTACATTACTTCTAAATTCCTGAATTACTGTACTAGAGGAAACAGGGGATAATAAAACTAATGCAGTCAGCTTTGATGTGTCTTGTGGCAAAAATAATTACTGATTATCTTAAGAAACCACTTTATTTTGAATTATTCTCCTCAAAATAGAGAATTAATAATAATCTATGTGAAATAAATACATGGTGAAAGGAGATAGGCGACAGAATTATCATATATGAAAAGAAGGGGCCTCATAAAGGAAATTAAGCCCCAGGCCTTTGAAATTGTAAATCAGGCCCTGCTCTTACTATTAACTACTTTCTAACATAACTTAGAAAAATATACACACAAGTAGCTGCTGACTATTCTTCAGCAATTACTCAGTAACTACTTATTTCTGACTTGAATGTATTGCTTTCAACAATTGCCACTGTTCAAGGAAGTCACAGAATTCAACACACCTACAACTATAATTCAGATTACACTTTGTGATCAACATAAATCTTAAAGTTTCTGGCTTCAGTCTAGATTTCTCATCTGCCCACGCATCATTCACTGCTACAATATATTTCCTGTTGTTTTCCTCTTCACTTATTTACTCTGACACATAGGCAGAGAGAGAACAGTTTCCTTGGGGGGGGGGGGGGGGCAAATCAAAACCATAGAATCCCTATATAACGGGGTTAGGGGGCACATCATTTACCTCCTCACCCCATTATAGCTTGATCATGGTAAAGTATATCGGAAAGTAATCATTCAATAGATATTATCGGGCTGTATTTTCTTACAGCGTTACATCCATATCTGCAATGTTTCAGACCGAGTTGTATAGGGCTTGAACTGTAGGTCTACTACAAATTATAATAGGACATAATTTAAAATAATTTCTCTCTTTTTCTCTCTCTCATACAGAAATACGTAACTACGTAACAGTGCTAACAGAAACTTTTTTTATAGTAAACTTTTCTTAAGATATCATATAAAATTTAAACTATAATATTTTATTTAATCTCATCTTTAAGTTTACACATTATACCGGGATCACTTTTCTTTCTTCTGCATTGTTGTGCAGAATGTTATTTATATTTCTCCAAGTGGCAGCCTGCAGACATGAGTATAGGCTGTTACAAAAGAAACATTACAATGCTTCCAATCCTCAAATGAGGTATAGATATTATTTTACATTAAAAAATTTAAAATAAATATTATAATCCAGACACATGATCTGAAGACATTAATTCGTCTATTTAAGCACAGAAACATAATCATAAACAAAAGTAAATAAGATATTTTGAATTCAGTATTTTCTAACGTTAATAAAAAAACGAGTTGAGACAAGTTTGGGGGGGGCAGTGGCCCCCATGCCCCCACCCATCCCAATAACTTCGCCTATATTCTGACAAGCAAACATTCTCATGGAGGCAGATAAAAAAGTTAATCTTTTTTCTTCCACCATGTTAATAATGCCAAAACAAGTGCTTATACAAATTTTGGCCACTTGAGTGCAATTACGAGGGTCGTCCAGAAAGTAAGTTTGCCTCGGGTCGTTTACAGAAAGAAAACACAATTTAATTGAAAGATTTATTAGAACAGATATAGCAATTGTTGAGCTATTTTTCAACATATTCCCCACCGGAATTGAAATATTTGTCATACTGTGGGATTAACTTTTGTATCCCTGTGTCGTAGAAGTCTGCTCCCTGGGATCGGAAACAGTGTGTGGCAGCTGTCTGCACCTCTCTGTCGATCCCACGGTATGACAAATGTCTCAGTTCAGGTGGGGAATATGTTGATAAATAGCTCAACAATTGCTGGTCTGTTCCAATAAGTTTTTCCAATGAAATTGTGTTTTCTTTCTGTAAACGGCCCCAGGAAAACTTATTTTTACGCCCTCTTAATTGCACTCGAGTGGCAAAAATTTGTATAAGCACTTGTTTCTACATTATTAACATGGTGGAAGAAAAAAAAATAACTTTTTAATCTGCCCCCATAAAATGTTTGCTTGTGAGATACCGTAATAAAAATAAAACTTCTCTTCAAATTTTATTTCACAGGACATTTAGCAAGACTGTTACACTTTTACTACGTCATACTACTTTTGACCAATAAAACGGTACAAAACGACGTGTTTCAACCAATCATGACTGCTTATCCTATAATTTTTACCACCTCCCTAGCATTTGTTTTTATCACCTCCCAAGAATTTGTTTTTATCACCTCCCTCGCATTTGTTTCTTTGTTTGTCAATAATGTACTTTCAATAACTGTACCTTTTAAAATGATTCATGTTTATTGCATCATCATTAATTAAAACTTTTCTATCATTTATCTTCTTTATATTATTTAGGTTGTTGTTGTTGTTGTTGTTGTTATCTAATGCCGGGCTTTGGCAACGAAGCCATTAGCGTTCTTGCTCTCCAATATTCCTCTGTGGTGGATCCATCAGATAGAACTTCACAGGTTATGAGATGATCTTCAGTCATTTCTTCTTCTTTGTTGCATAGAGGGCAATTTGGATTTGTGTAAATTCCTATTTTATTCAAGTGTTTGGCCAAATAATCGTGTTCTGTAAGCAGTCTGAATTTTGCTACTGTAGATTTATGTGGGATTTCTGGAATAATTTCTGTTTTTTTTTATTAAAATGCTCCATTTTTTATCTTTGGCTTTGGTACATAGTGCTTGGTTTTGCTTGATTTTATATTTATTTTTAATTAGTCTTTTGATGGATGTAAAAGGTAGGCTTGTATTTGTATTCTGAATTAAATTGGATCCTTTTTTGGCAAGAAAGTCAGCAGTTTCATTTCCAGCAATTCCGCAATGTGCAGGTATCCATTGCAATTGAATTCTTTTCTGTAGTTTTTGAAGTGGTTGGATCATTTTGTGACATTCTTTAATTTGGATTGACATCATTTTATATGAATTTATTGTATATAATGCTGCTTTAGAATCAGAGAGAATGACAGCATTTTGAAATTTATCTATTCTGTATAGTAGATGTTGGAGTTATATTATTTAGGTTATGTTATGCTTCTGCGTATGACATTATAGATAGTCACTTATCAAAGATTGTTTAATATATTGATAAGTGAAGTGGAATGCAACTGTTTTAATAAAAATGGAACTGAATCAACAAAGCCTTCTTGACTAGTAATCGTCCATAGAGTTCAATGAAGATTGTATAGTTGGCACAACTGATAACAAGAGAACAGTCGATCATAAAACACTACTGCCATCTAGCGGAATATTTGTAATGATGAGATGATACAATAATTTTTCAAGACAGTTGAGTATTTTAGTAAGTCACTTAATATTTTATTGCATTGGAGTACGGTACTTTATTTTTTCTTACCTTTATATACTTTCTTCTAATCGTATAATAATATAACCAATTAAATCCAACACCGTTTTGATTTTCTCTAGATAAATCAAAACCTCTAGTGAGATTACCCTAGACAAACTTAAAAAGCAGAATATTTATAGAGATTTCAAGCTTATATGCTGATCACAGGTAAGGGGCTAACAGAAGGGAATATGAATATCCTGCGAAGGTAGGACATCTAGTAACCCTATTTATCATGTATCGTATTTTCGATTCTAAATAAATGATCATTTAACATTTCTCTTTCGATTAACTTTCCATTTTTATAACACTTTACTCTAAATTGGTCTTTGTGTACATAAGAGATAAACATTCGTATTCTGTGATTATTTAAAATTCACATGAAAGCATTAAAATATATGAAGTAAAGAAAGTAGGTTAATTGTATAATTATTTTACTCTTTACTTACTTAATCACTTACAAATGGCTTTCATGGAACCTGCAGGTTTATTGCCACCCTCACATAATTCCGCCATCGGTCCCTATTCTGAACAAGATTAATCCAGTCTCTATCATCGTATCCCATCTCTCTCAAATCCATTTTAATATTATCTTCCCATCTACGTCTCGGCCTCCTCAAAGGTCTTTTTCCCTCCAGCCTCCCAACTAACACTTTATACCCTATGCATTTCTAGATTCGCCCACACGTGCTACATGCCCTGCGCATCTCAAAGGTCTGGACTTAATGTTCCTAATTATGTCAGGTGAAGAATACAATGCTTGCAGTTCTGCATTGTGTAACTTTCTCCATTCTCCTGTAACTTCATCCCTTTTAGCCCCAAATATTTTCCTAAGAATCTTATTCTCGAACACCCTTAATTTCTGTTCCTTTCTCAAAATGAGAGCCCAAGTTTCACAGCCATACAGAACAACCAATATTATAACTGTTTTATAAATTCTAACTTTCAGATTTTTTGATAGCAGACTACATGACAAAAGCTTCTCAACCCAATAATAACAGGCATTTTTCCATATTTATTCAGCATTTAATTTCCTCCCAAGTATCATTTATATTTTTATGACTGTTGCTCCAAGATATTTGAATTTTTTCACTTCTCTGAAGGATAACTCTTCAATTTTTATTTTTCCATTTCGTACAATATTCTAGTCACGAGACATAATCATATACTTTGTCTTTTCGGGATTTACTTCCAAACCTATCGCTCTACTTGCTTCAAGTAAAATTTCCATGTTTTCCTTAATCGTTTGTGGATTTTCTCCTAACATCTTCACTTCATCCACATAGACAAGAAGTTGATGTAACCCGTTCAATTCCAAACCTTTTGTGTTATCCTGAACTTTCCTAAAGACATATTCTAGAGCGAAGTTAAAAGGTAAAGGTGATAGTGCATCTCCTTGCTTTAGCTCGCAGTGAATTGGAAAAGCACCAGATAGAAAATGGCCTATATGGACTCTACTGTAAGTTTCAATGAGACACATTTTAATTAATCGAACTAGTTTCTTGGGAATATCAAATTCAATAAGAATATTACATAGAACCTCTCTCTTAATCGAGTCATACGCATTTTTGAATTGTATAAATAACTGAAGTACTGTATCTTTATACTCCCATTTTTTCTCCAATATCTGTCGAATACGAAATCTGATCAATAGTCGATCTATTACTACTAAAACCGCACTAATGATCCCAAATAATAATTCCATCTACATATGGAGTTAATCTTCTCAAAAGAATATTGGACAAAATTTTGTACAACGTCAATTATTTTACTCCTAATAAAAATAAAAATTATTATTAAATCTTTAAAGTATAATTTGACACTTCAGAATCATTTTCAGAAGTTTGACCTGTAGCTACAGTATATTTTTCACAATTTTACGACACAGAACATTTTATAAAAAAAAAAAAAACTAAGCTAACTACAGTGCAATAAATCAGTTCTGTTAACAATGTCTCTTCTAAGAACAGAAAGTAGTTGTCAATGTAGTGCTTCTTTCCAATTGCTCTAATTTCTGTCGCAACCATGATAAATTCATGATTTTTTTATTTAAGTTGCTGAATGGCCTGTAGTAAAATATTTGTTAAATGTTGATAAATAAGGTTTAATTTAAAAAGAGAATGCCAGGAAACAAGGGATTAAGTTTGAGTCTACCTCGGCACTCTAAATCTGCAGAGCTGGACTAAATAAAATGTTTATTTCTCGAAAACTATTTCTCAGATTTACATGAAATAAACATCACCCTAACCTCAAATCCTCTGATTGAGGTTCTGGCTGATATGTAATCTATTATCAGGCAGTACATCTCACTTGACAAAATGTGTCAAAGGAAGAATAATTGTTTGTATGCATCTGAAGTCTGACTACTGTAATGTGTAGCTAGTCGGCGATGTATGCAATGGAGGAGGAAAGGAACTGGCCATCCTACCCCATTATCTCCTGGCCTAGTTTCCTCATAAGTGGTGTCTTCTTGGTATCACTTGTGAGGTTCAGACCTATCTTTGGACAGTTGTCTAAACAACAACAACAACAACTAAAGCTCAAGAATTAAAGTACAAAACTGCATGAAATTAATAAAATGATAAAATTGACAATTTTTGGCCCTTGCAAGTGTCATGTGATAATTGCCTGTTGCAGCTAAAATTGTCAGAAGGAAAACAAAGTAACAATAAACAAGATGAAGGTGACTGTTGTCGGAAGAAAAATAAAGAAGGTAAATGTGCGAACTCGAAATGACGCAGTGGAACAAATAAAGAAATTCAAATAAGCCTACTTGGGGTGTACTGTAAGCTGCTGTCAAAGCCAAATGGGCCATTTCATGACATAATGAGCCTGACCTCAAAATTTTGAAGATTATGCAAGAGAAAACACTGAAGTTATCTGTGAAGGAAGGTATATGGATATCAGTTCAACATTTATCAAGAAATTATGGTTAAGGAAATTTGCTGGCCTGAACTGAATTTTGACTGTAAGTTAGTATTACTGTATAAAGCTTCCCATTCCATTTGTTAGCCATTTTGTTGTGCTGAATAAAAAAAAAGGATAGTTCACTGTTGCATGGCAGTAATATTTTGTTCTGAAAGATGGGCACATTTCCTCAAATTAGTGCATAATGTAGTGCTTGTTTCAATGTCCCGCCTGTGATAAAATAATTTAAACAGTTTGTTTCTAGAAAAAAAGAAAGCTGGAAGTGAAAATTGAAGTTATGTATAAGTAAACTTGTCTTGGTTAACATTAAGAATTCAGTGTTTCAGACTGGTATACAAAGAGGTTTTCGAGATTAATCGTAATTGTTATGTGACGGATGTTTATGGAGACATTTCTTTTCACATGGGTGAAACGACATCAGCTGACAGGATGCAGAACTTGGTCATAGAAGATAATAGGAAGTATGAAAGTCATACAGAAAGGCAAAGCAAGAATGACAAAAGACGGCAGGAAAAAATAAGAAGAAAAGTAAGAGAATCGAGCGTTGCATTAAAAGGAAATAGATGTAAAAGAGCTGAAAAGAAAAAAAAAATACCGGCAAAAGATGAAGGATAATATTGAAAACAACAAAAACAAGTCTGTTGTTGTTCCAATTTAGGACCATATAGGACTCCCCAGGCACTCGTAGAGTTAAGATAGTTCTTTCTCATACTCTGAGGAAAACATTTGCTGTTGTAAAAATGCTTATATTGAAATGTACCTGTACCCAGTGCTGTCATGGTAATTTTTTTCTTGGCCATACACTTCACCCCTTGCTTTCCCCCTTGAAATATATTTTACTCTCCTCTCTCTATCTCTTCGACTGTAATTTAACGATTTTTTTAATATTAAAGAAGAAGTAAAGAAATTGTTTTGCTTTACATTTTAATTGTACAACAAGACTGATTTAAAGAATATACCATGTAGCCCCACTGTAGATGTACACTTGTCGCGATGAAGCTTGGAGTGTGTATTTGCAGCACTTCTGTTTTCCGACCATTATTTTATATAATTCTGGATTCCAGTGCTGCAGAGGTGGACAATTTTTGTTTATGAACATCAAACAAAATATATTAGGAACAGCAAGAGATGATCTAAGAGTCCACGCCTGTGGAGTAACGGTCAGCGCGTCTGGCTGCGAAACCAGGTGGCCCGGGTTCGAATCCCGGTCGGGGCAAGTTACCTGGTTGAGGTTTTTTCCGGGGTTTTCCCTCAACCCAATATGAGCAAATGCTGGGTAACTTTCGGTGTTGGACCCCGGACTCATTTCACCGTCATTATCACCTTCATATCATTCAGACGCTAAATAACCTAGATGTTGATACAGCGTCATAAAATAACCCAATAAAAAAAAAAAATGATCTAAGATCTGTACAAAACTTAGGCACCCATATGCTGTATGGCTACAAAGACAAATTTTTTTTCCCCCCCATATGATTAATTTTAAAAATTGTAGGTTTCCATATGATGTATGGCCCCATATGGCCTCCATGACAGCACTGTCTGTACCTCATACAAGCAAAAGAGAGGGTCAAGAAAGTATATTCGCTCATTATATCGTCACTTGAATGCAAGAACTAGGTAACTCAATTTTTCCTATTTTGAGATATTGCCTCTTAACCTATTTATTGCACTGAGGAATATGTTTCGTTTTCTTTTACCTATTTGTTACATTGGAAAATAGATGTCGCTGGTATCGTTCGATCAGTTGCCTAGTTCTTACATTACATTATGTGAAATGTTTGCTATGCTATAACAGAGATAACTAAAAAACGCAAATTTCGAGTTACCTATTTCTTGCATTCAGGTGTCGATATGATATAGTTACTGAAGTTCAGGAGATTTATGCTCAAGATCATATCAATTGGCAAGCCCATAGTAACAAAGATATCTGTGAACATTCTAAAGCCGGCAAGAGAATAATTTACTATAGAGTGACCAGACATCCCGTTTTTAACGGGATTGTCCCTTTTTTCAGCCTCTTGTCCCCAATCCCGAGAAAAGTATGGTCGGTATGCCAAATGTCCCGTTTTTTTTTAATGGGATTCCGTTTCCCTAAATTATTGTTGAAATATTTATTTTTTTTATTTTATTTAATAATCATGTAAAAACATTGATTAATTCTATATTGTTTCTATCAGATGTCACCGTAATGAATTCAATAAAGGCCATGTTAATCACAAAATGTCATTTCAAAAATGTGTCTTGCATGGACTTGTATAGTTTTCTGAAGGAAAGGCCAACATTTCTAGAGCAAATTCACTCATCACAGAAATATGATGCTGATTGTACGTAGAGTTCATCTTCATGGAGAATGTTAAAATAGTTAAAAGAAAATATGATGCAAAAAATTTTGTTATGAAACAAGTTCAGTGACATGAATACGATGTAAGGTCCAATTAACCTGAAATATTTTTAAACAGATAAGTTAATCTAATTAATCCAGACTAGTTGCAATATAAAAAAATGGTTAACAATGACTTAAGCCAAGTATCCATGCTATTCTTTTATGTATAATTATTAAGCCTGTAGTTATTGTGAACAGTGTAGTATTTATTACTTTAAAATAAATAAAACTGGATCTGCTCATTGACATTATATAAACACAAGTAATACCGGTAATGAATGTTTAGATAAAATGTTGATTAATGTCAACTTTAATAATTGTCCCGTTTTTCTATTTTGGGAATTTGGTCAACCTAATTTACAGCACTATAGAATCATCACATGATTGTTACTGTCAAAAAAAGCATACAATGTATTGAAAATAGAACACCCATCAGCCAAAATAAATTGATCAAAATTCTATGAACTTCGACCAAAGGACATCCTTATGTCAAGTGGAATACTACACTTTGTGTAAGTTCCACACAAATTTTAGCTTCTTTGTAGTTTCCATCAACAAGAAAGTCCAGCACTTTGCCTCTAATAGCATAGAACTTTTAGAGATCATTTGCTGTGATTTAGAAAATGAACGGTGCATGACTGACCTGACTGCATTATTTCAAGGGAAATGATTGTGGCAACTTGATTATTAGTTTTAAATATCTATCAGAACTAGTGAAATAAAAGGTACCGGTACTTAAACACTATCCTGATTCTGATAGAGACAGTGAATGTAAAAATGACGATTGCAGAAAACTGTAAGAACATAGTATAGGAACAACAGCATTAGCAACTCATGAAATTAACCCATAATCATTTTGTGCTAGTGAAATTTATTAATAAGACTAGAAAAATTGTATATCAAATCATAGGTATGCAGCCATCTGTCAAAGTAATGTAGATGAGGATGGTAATGTGAAAATAATGTGCATGCGAACAGTTGATGAATCAGGGAAAGTTTTCAGAACTGATGAATCTGATGTGTCACAAGTAGACATGAACAAATTGTGTGTGTCCTTCCTCAATCAATAATGAAATACTGTAGTTGTGTGAAAAATTGCATTTTCAGTGAATTTCTGAACATATAATGAGAGAGGATAAATTGAATAATTCACATCATGTGACATTAGACTGTCCCACCCATGACAACAATTAATAATTTACATTTTGCAAATAAAATGTAATTATTATTATTTTATGCAGATCATGGTGAAGTACAACTCCTCATGTATCAGTCTGAAAATATTTTGAATTTCTTTTACCAAGTATTTCACAAACTTTATTAAAACTTCATACAGTGTCATGCTTAGCAGGGTCGACCCTAGGATTTGAAGGCTCCAATTGGGAACATTATTTGTGGGTCCATGTTCACAGACAAGAACTGTACAATCAATGACAGTAAATAAAATTTATTATAGAGATATCTCTATTATACAATCAAAACAAAATATTTATTTAGAAAGTACATGTGATTTAATGAAATCAATCAATCAATCAATCAATCAATCAATCAATCTACTTAATGTATCCAGCTGTTTGCTGACAACATAAAGTCCCTTATGGTCCACTGTAGTCTCTTCAGCTCTTGTTTTTTCAGGAGAAATGAGGGGTGTGATTTAATGAAAAGTAAGTGTACAAATAAATAACAAATAACATGTTGATTATCTTTAAATAGTAAAAATATAAAATCGCCTGTTTTAATGTCTGGGAAATGACTTAATGAAAATATTATTTATTTTTAATAAAAATAATAAAAAAATTAAGAACAGCAGTGTTAAAAAATAATTTATATTTTTATTTATATTAATTCCAAATATCACTTAAAATGAATAGATAATAAAAACGCAATATTACCATCACTGCCTTTAATATGAGAAGTTAGCTTCCTTGCTTTTTTCTCTGCAAAGTATTTTTTAGAATCTTGTATACCGGTAAGTTCAAATTCATGCTCATTTCACATTCAATCGACATAATTAATTACCAAATTGTGCAAATGTTTTTGCTACATTGATCAGTTTAAGATTGAAAAAAAAAAACTCATTTCCCCAAACGCCACTTTTGCTGAGAGTTTGAGAAAATAAATTTGAAAATGCAATAGATCTATTGTTGCAAGCAAGGAACTCAAGCATTTTCATGGGGTTTTTAATCTCAGATGACAGAATTGACTTCTGTGTCTCAATTTCTTCACAAAGCGTGTAACCATCTATATCAGCTTCTTTTATGTTATTCTTAGGTGTGGGGCCCGATTGGGATAAATTGATCCAATTGGCTTAAAGCTGGTCCTGAATGTGTACATTTTTGCTCCCAACTGTGACAAGATTTCAAAACTGAACAATTTTAAAGCTGAGGCAAAGATTTCTTTAAAATTCATACATGATGGAAGATTTTAATGTCAAGAGTGCATATCATATTGTTGTTATGTTCCTATTGAATTAAATATTTGTCATATGAGCAGAAAAAAATACAATGCAAATGTCCCACCCACGATAATGGAATGACCCATAAGGAGGATAGCAATGGCAAATGAAACCTTTAATAGAAAAATGAGCATATTCTGCGGATCACTGGAAAAAGAACTAAGGAAAAACTAGTGAAATGCTTTGTGTTGAGTGTGGTAGTATATGGGGCAGAAACTAAGTGACTAAGTGAAGAGGCACTACTAGAAGCATTTGCAATGTGTATATGGAGAAGAATGGAGAGTGTGAAATAAGTAGTAGCAGTAGTATTTATTTATTTAACCTGGTAGAGATAAGGCCGTCAGGCCTTCTCTGCCCCTCTACCAGGAGATTCCAACTACAATATCAACAATAAAATTACAATTAGTATTAAATTTACAATTACAATTACAAATAACATTACAATTAGTATTAAATTTACAATTACAATAAAATCAAAGTACGAAAAGATTACCTGAATAATTAAAGCTAGATAATTTATCATAGAGAAACAAAGAATATTTTATATTTACTGAATTACAAATTAAATCTAGAATAACAAAATTGTATAGTGATGAAATAGACAGACAGAATAAGACATGAAGCTTGCTAGAAAGAATGGGTGAAGAAAGAAATAATGATGAAACTGATCAGAAAGAAAAAAAGTAATTGGCTGGGTCACTGGGTAAGAAGAAATTGTCTATTGAAGGACGCACTTGAAGGAATGGTGTACAGAAGAAAAGTTCGGAGCAGAAGAAGATATCAGATGATAGACAATCTTAAGATACCTGGCTCATGTGTGGAGATTAAGAGGAAGGCAGAATTATAGGAATAGAATGCTGGATTTCGCAACCAGTGGTGAGTTCGAACTTACCAAATAATAATAATAACGGACTTATCTTACAATTTTTCAAAGCTTCGTTGCTTCGTTGACAGGAACTCACTGGCGACTTTGTTGACATCAGTATTCCTGCTTTCTTCACTTTCAGTAGTGAGTACAGGTAATAAACAGAGTCTCATCTGCGACATTGTAATACGCAGTTTAAGTCTTTGTTAGTTTTAGCTTAATGAGCATTCGACAGTTGCTGTAATGACTGGTAAAGTGAGGAAAAGTTGTAGAACTGTAGCCTACACAGATCAGGAATACTGCTGGCAATAGCAGAATTTTCTACAATTAATAATTCGACTAGTTCCTTTATTGTTGACGAATCGAAAACTAATCAGTCGTTGAGGAAAAGTACGAGATACATCTGTAGCATAATATTCCTGAAGTTTGTTGGCTTTTTCGATCGTTTCATTTTCGGTTAAGGTGCTGAGTTTTGATGGGAGGAGGAGCGAGAAATTAGGTGATATGTTCATGCTTTCAAACTGTACTTTAAGCTGATGAATTGTAATGTCCAGGTAACTATTAAAAACAAATATTCGGAACCTTTCTTCTGCGTTCTGTAATCGTTCGTCATCTGCCAGTTCATCAAAGAACTTCTTAACATCACGTTGCCGTGTTGTTTGGAATACAAGGTCTATTTTCCAGGAATTTGGGATTTCCTTTGCTTCTTTTAAAACAGTACACGAAAATAGCTCCTCAACTCTATCATATTGTTTCGGGCTTGTTTTAATAGTTATGTGGCCGTTAATAAATCAATGGACTTTTCTTGTAAATATTTTGAAAAAAATATTGGCGCACTCTGCACTATAATATTTTACAATGGAGCACAAGCACAATTACAAAGTCAAAGAAAATGAGTTCCTTTTCAATGCAAGAGCTATATTTTTTTCGGAAGATTTGTTAGAGACATCCCATCAGCTTTCTTTCCCAGCACCCCTGTTCGCTTTACGTAGTACAGTATTGTATTTCCACAAACTGCGATGTGGTTCAAAGTGAGTGACAGATAGGGTTGCAAACTCTCCTGTATTTCCCAGAATCTCCCGTATTTAGTCCTAATTTTTAAGTCTCCCGACTTCCGTATTTTTTTTCTCTTCGAGCATTTGTCTCCCTTGTTTTTACATAATGTAAAAATCTATTTGAAACAATTAATTTTTTCGTGACTGAAGGTGATTTATATGATGGAGCCTGTTGTTCCAAAGATGCACTGAAATATACTAGTTTAAAATCAAACAATGTTAGAGTTACAAATTTAGAAAAAAAAAAAAAGTAGTAAGTTGTGTTGTAAGCATACCGGGCAGCAAAGCTCATGCTGAAAGTATTTTCTCTTATGAATAGTAAGTGAATAGATGTTTGAAACAGGAGCACGAAACATCTAATCAAATCAGAACTGCAAATCACAGACAATTTTTCAACTACTATACTCATGTAGGGAATTTTTACAATTTGTTTGAAATATTACGTGAGGGAAAGTCTCAAAAGACTCTTCATTTAAACCTAATTGCCCAAGTGTAGAATGAAGTTGGTTTTAGTACTGCTAGCTGAATTGAATAATTTGTCAATTTTCTATTTTCTACTATGGTTAGCAACCCTAGTGACAGATGCTACATGATTTCTTACCAAGCACATTGCACTGTGGCTCCATTCCAGCCATGTCACTGTCTTTAACATCCTCGAGCAGTCTCTTCTCCAGTAAAGAATTCAGGGAATTGTTCGGGAAAGAATTTTCCCGACCTAGATTCTACAATGCCTTCCCCGGAGATTTCAGACTTTTTAAAATAAAAAAATATAATTTACACTATATTATATTTCAATTTGATTTGACTTTACATCTACTAAAATAAATTGTGTTGTGAGATTTTTCAGGTAGTTGTTTTTTTAAGGTTGATCATTTTTATGTGATTTTAGGACACAATTGAGGCTGCTAGAAGCAAAGGGGAGTAAGTAACATTTATAAAAAAAAAAAATTTAAGTGCATCCAGGATAAACTAAAGCATTTAAAATTTCTGTGGTAAACAGATTTATCTTTTAACCATATCACACATTAACATTTAAAATTAAAACTTCACGGAATTTACGAAAGCTTAGTAACTTTTAATCACATTTTCTGAAAAGTAACTTAAGTGCATTTACATCCCTTTGCTTCTGACCGCCTCAATTAGCATAATTCAGTCTGCTGGATGATCTTAATTTTTTTTAAATTTAAACCATCTGAATTTTCAGTCTTCATTGCTACAGTTATGAAGTCAGGTAGCCTGTGTTCTTATTGACACAGTTTTCAGTGTTTTGTTAACAGATATAATACTTTTGTTTACTGAAATACTTATTTACAGTATAAACAGCAAATATAAAAATATTTCAGTGTATGATAGCAAAACAACAGACACTGCTTACTTTTCTTAAAATGAAAAGACACATTGAGGAGTCAATGGAAATTGCATCCATTACATTTAATGAAGAAAATTCTCAATTGACTTTCTAAATGAAAGTAAAATCTCACAATCAGAAATCCATGAACCGGTAATTCCATCTATGCTGCCTTCATCTAGTAATGTTATACTACTTGCTGCTGCTGTTAATAATAATAATAATAATAATAATAATAATAATAATAATAATAATAATAATAATAATAATAATAATAATAACTGACATAGTTAAGGCCTTGTCTTCTACTCAACCAGTACCGGTATGATACAAAATTACTACATTACCGGTACTATAAACAAAACATAATTAATATAATAAAATACCATACATAATACATAATTAATATCGTCCCTCCACTGGCAAACTAGCGAAAGTGAAAATAAGCGCCCTGCACTTAAGGTCTATATTGTACTAAGTACTAAGTACAATATAGACCTTAAGTGCAGGGGCGCTTATTTTCACTTTCGCTAGTTTGCTAGAGGAGGGACGATATAATACCGTACAATAACAATTCCTTTTACCTTCCCAACACACCAGTAAAATAATTATGTAGTAATAATAATAATAATAATAATAATAATAATAATAATAATACCTAAATATAATGAAATTATTAACTCACGTTTATAATTATAACTTCAATTTGACTACGTCCATAAGAAAATAGTTTAGCCCTTTCTTGAAAGTAGTTATTGTCTGGCAGCACCTAATCTTCTGAAGTAGAGAATTCCATTCATGAGGAACTGAGACAGTAAAAGAGGATGAGGAGGAATTGCTAGGATTCGGCTCTCCTGTGACCTGGTGTTTAGATTATGACTGGAGGATAAGTAGTTAAACCAGGAACGTAGATAATTTGGAATAGAAATGTGGACAACTCGAAATGTTACTAGTGAGTTAATAAATGTACAAAACAACGGGAAACTAAATATGATTGGTTATATTTCGATAGGACCTGGTGTAGTGCATTTTATAAACTGTGTGAAATGCATTTAAAAATATTGACATTGAAACTCTTCAAAAAACAATTGGAGTAGGCCTATTCATATCAGATCCCTTTAAAAACATTATAAATACTACTGGAATATACGCATTTGTTTCATTTAATTTGTGAGTAATTACTACTTATACTAAAATTAGGCGATTTATGTAAGAAGGACACCTAACATCGGCTTTATGTACTAACAATTTTACACAGAAGGACAGTTCTTATTCACCATGTTTTATATTTTATGCTACATTGAATTATGTGAACGTTAAACCAACAACAAAGAGAGAAAGACAGAAAGAATAAAAGAGAAAGAAAGAAGAATTATGTAATATAATTTCTTATAGTTATTGGAGTCGTTCTTGGTGAGTGTATGGTTACCATGATTGTCATTGGATCTAAAGTTAACTGTTAGAATAAGTAATAAAGATCAATGAATAGTATAGGCCTACGACATGCAAAAGAACCTTATTTGACACAAAATGTACAAAGTTCATAGTACCTACATAAGGGAACTAAGAAGGGTTCTATTAGCCATTCTATTAGCCTAATAATTTAGATGTAGATTTCACATACCGGTGTATAATAAAATTATGAGTAATTAAGCATGTACATTTAGGATATCTGTCGGATACAGGGGGGGGGGGGAGAGCCATTAATCCTTCCCATTGAAGGCTTTAAGGAACCAACCTGGACAAATACCAATGTCCCATCCCTACCTTCCCGTGGTGCAGCTGTTAGTAAGCATAACTTTACAAGCTGAACTAAAGGGAAGGGCTACTCATCAATTAGCACTGGTCAGCTTGATGAGTTAATGACTGAATTTGGTATAATTTTCCTCTATTCAATACCTAATTCCCTCTTTACCCTTTCCTATCCAGTCCTCTGACTGAACTCTTACTTTCTTCGACCCCGACAGCATTAGAGCATTCGAGGCCTAGGGGTTCATTTCCCTTTCCTTCCTCCTCTTTCTACTTTTCTGTTTCTAGTGCTGACTGCTATGGCACTAAAATCGTCCTCCAGTGGCTTAAGGAGGGAAAGCTGGTGATCAACAAGATCTCCTAGCTAGGTCCAATGGATCCGTCGACCAACAGCAGGTGTGGTCCTCCAGACATTCTGGGGGTTGTGTGTAAATGAAGTAGCCACCAAAACGTTAAAATATGGTGTTCACTTAAATCGGCTACAGCGTGCCATTTAACTACTCCAATATGAAATGAGTACCATTAAGGTAAAATTATCAGGAGGTAAAATAGTCCCCCAATCAGATCTCCAGGCAGGAACTATTTTAATAGTACAGAATCAACTGACCGTTGTGCAACTCAAACCAAGAAATGGATTCGGAACACCTCAAAATCTGTGCTTCAGTGGCTGACCATGATAATATCTTTGAAAAATATTGGAGTGCAAGAGATCAAATGGCTTTATTGTCAAATGCTTGGCATTAGAAAATAACAACATAAAAATATTAACATTTTTAAGTAAATGTCTATATTAACATTTTAGGAATATGTATGATAAGAACTTTCTTGTGTTAAATTTTAACGTACCTTGTTAACATGTTTCGACCTATTTTCGGTCATCTTCGGAACTGGTCGTTGTTGGTCTTGGCGCCTCTTGTTTCCTGTGTGGGTGCATTCGTAGTGTGAAGTCAAAGAGTGTATGTGTTTTGAAATTGAGTTGTGTGTTGAGAATATCGTTGGGGTGTGTTTTCATGTGTCTGTATATTTCATATTGTTCTAGTGTGTTGAGTTTCTGGCTTTTTGGTTGGATGTGCAGTACACAAACAAACAAATACAACCACACAGGCGTATACAAACTCAAATGTAATACCTGCAACAACTTCTACATAGGACAGACAGGCAGATCATTTCAAACACGTTACAAAGAACACATCACAGCCATAACAAAATTACAAAACACCTCCACATATGCGGAACACATCACAAATGCCAACCACACTTGCAGAGACATCAACACAGACATGGAAATACTGCACATCCAACCAAAAAGCCAGAAACTAAACACACTAGAACAATATGAAATATACAGACACTCGAAAACACATCCCAACTATATTCTCAACACACAACTCAATTTCAAAACACATACACTCTTTGACTCTACACTACGAACGCACCCACACAGGAAACAAGAGGCGCCAAGACCAACAACGACCAGTTCCGAAGATGACCGAAAATAGGTCGAAACATGTTAACAAGGTACGTTAAAATTTAACACAAGAAAGTTCTTATCATATATATTCCGAAGTGATACAGTGTTAAAAGTTGTGTAATCAAGATGTATTAACATTTTAGTATTTAAAACAAGTTTAAATGAATGAAAGCTCTATTTATTTAACTGATCCCCATGTTCCCATTTACATAAACTGTCACTGTTTTAGGTAAGATCTGAATTATTGTTTATTTTGCTGTCGTTCCCACTCCTCCCAGTGTAGTATAAATCCCCTCAGGGGAAAAAGTTGGAATTCAACACTTTGTCTCTGTGTTTTCAAAGAAATTACATAAAAATATTAGGTAGGTACATTATATAACAATGTAGTTTTCCTGACACCTTGGAAACAAAAATGTTCGTTAACTTCATATTATAATCTGAATAAGAGAATTTAAATAACCAGGCCTATTTATGGCAGAATTAGTCTCAGCTGTCTAGTTGGTAAGAATGTTTCATGAGAATAATTATCCTTGTAATATATATTATAGTTGCCAAAATGTGGACCAACATTAGAGCCAAGCCAGGTCCCGGGGCCCTCCATAGCCACGCAGCTTGCAAATTGCCCAGTTCCATGCTGTTATTTGGGGGTGAAAGGGAAGGACATCCGACCAATGAGCTCTGGAGATTTCACTTCGGTAAGTGCATGTCTGCATAAGAATCTTTCATATTAATTGCTGAAAATTAAGTCATGGTTTTAAAAAGGTAATGAAAATAACAAAACGTTTTATGCTGTTGATATTTTTATTATTAGTAAACTATATTTTGTATTTAATTTCTCTGAAAAGAATGAAAAATTCACACAAACTACGATACATTTGGAAAGCTTTGTGGTTTAATTTATTGCAGACAAATGGAGGAAAACTTACCACCTCTGTTTCTGTACCAACAACCTAACAGGCATACACAAACTCACATGCAATTTAGCTGTAACGACTTCTACATCAGACAGACAGGGAGATCATTTCAAACATGTCAGAAAGAAAACAACACAGCCATAACCAAATCAACAACACATCCACATACGCAGAACACATCACAAATGCCAACCACAGCTACAGCAACATGAAACAGACATGGAAATTCTACATATTACCCAACCGAAAAACCAGATACTGAACACACTAGAACAGTATGAAATATACAGACACACAAAAACATACCCACAATAAATCCTCAATACACAACTGAATTTCAGAACATGTAGACTATTTGACTCCACACTACCCAACACAAAAGCACCCCCCCCCCCCCCCCCCAGAAATACAACTGAAGAAACCGTAAGAAGCAAGAACCAAACTAGTTCTGGAAATGGCTACCATTAACAAGCAAACATTGTCATGAAGGCAGATAAAAGTTATTTTTTTTCTTCCACCATGTTAATAATGCCGAAACAAGTGCTTATTATAATTTTGGCCACTCGAGCATAATTACTAGGGACCGGATTTTTATGTAATATCAAGGTGTGAAATATGTACATATTTATGTAAGAAAAATAAGCTGAATATGTAACAAAATATGTAAAATCATGAAAATATTTAATATCAATATCTGGCTGGTATAGGATAGGTAAGACTGAGCATAAAGCAGTGGTAAGCATTATGTAGGCCTAATTACATAATAATTAGTAATTACTAATTACAATGACGCTCCAGCTCATTGATTTAAATATATACTCACATGCTTTATACATTTTTAATGTTCTGCAATTGCTGTTAAAGTGCAATAAAATAAACACTTTACTGACCACTGGTTTAAGACATGAAGTCATAAAAATTAACATCGCTACTGTTCATCACAATCCATGATTTTATTTTTTCGTTAGGGTTGAAGATACAGGGGCCATTTTAGTTAGTTAAAAGCAGTAGATAAACTCACTTGCATTTTATACTGTAAGTACTGAAACTAGAGAACTGAGTGAAATGAATGACACAACAGTACTGCAAGCACTGTTTCACTTTACTGGATTAGGAGAAAATAAGAGGAGATGTGGGACACATGCATTTTAGCTGCTCCCTGTAAGAAACCAAGTACCGGTACCTACTAAAACCTCAAACTATAGGTATTTACAAACTGTTGTTTGAAAAGTGGCATTCCTGTCCCAATCAGAAGGGTAGGATTATTCCAGCCGAGAACCATACTTTCTAATTGCTCGGAAAATCCCATTTCCATATAGGTCTACAAAATATAAAGTAAAGAGGTCAAGCAATAACCTGAAAAGCTATTTATTTTAATCTTTCAACATCTTTCCAATTTGTTCCTTTACTCCAGCTTCTTTTCAAAAGTCGGCTACTTTATTGCGGCTCATGTCAGACTTGACACAGGTTTTCCCTGGAAGGATTAGGAAGAGGGTGCGTAAGGTTGCAATTGCATGGGAACGGCTTGTTAAGACGTGTGCAGAACAATTATAGTTCGAGACAAATCATGTCATCCTCGTCCCACTCCACTGCATGAAGGCAACGCTACTTTCTGAGTGATTTTTACAATATAAGGTAGCTGTATGAGAAAGGTTGCATTTTGTTCACTCATATTTACAGTGGGCGGTAGAGGTGAGTGCCTCTATTACTTCCTGGAACTAAGGACGTTATGCTTCGTCTCGAAATATATCCTTTATTGGGTAGGTAAAAAGACTTTTTAAATCTGTGTATTTCAAATTGTAAACTTCCCTAGCAGAAGTTTTTTTTTTCCTTTTAGAGAAGTAAAAATGAATAAAACCCCTAAATATGTAGCTTTATGTAATACCAAGCCATAATATGTAATGTGGGGTAAATATGTAGTATCAGATTTTAATATATTAATGGTAAATACAAGATTTGCAAAGATTTGTTATTTATATACGGTTAGGTTGAACGGAATATAATACTGTATGTAATTACATAAAAATCCGGTCCCAAGTAACTACGAAGCCTGTAAAAAAAAATAAGTTCCCCTTGGGCTGTTTACAGAAAGAAAACAATTTTATGGAAAGTTTTATTAGAACAGAACAGCAATTGTGAGCTATTTTTCAACATATTCCCCACTGGAACTGAGACATTTGTCATAGCATGGAATCAAATTTTGTATCCCTGTGTCATAGAAGTCTGCCACCTGGGATCGGAACCAGTGTGTGGCAGCCCTCTACACATCTCAGTCGATTCTATGGCATGACAAATATCTAAAAATTCTGGTAGGGAACATGTTGAAAAATAGCTCAACAGTTGTATCTGTTCCAATAAATTTTTCCATTGAAAATATATTTTCTTTCTGTAAATGGCCTCAGGAAAACTTTTTTCTACGGTCCTTGTAATTATGCTAGAGTAGCCAAAATTTATTTAAGTTTTGACATTATTTACATGGTGGAAGAAAAATATTAACTTCTTTTTCTATCCCCATGAGAATGTTTGTTTGTAAGCTGAAACTATTCAACTAGGTATTTACAAACTTAGTTTATATTTAACACATGAAAGTGATTATCATCAATAGCCTATATTCCCAAATAAAGTGGGATTACAGTATTTCCTTACTGCCTTATGCGTGCAGAATTATAGCTACTGCTAAATGCTAAAATGCTGAAAGAGTTATCATTTGGGTTATGTAATTCAACCATGCAGTTCAACCATGCCAGGAGACAATCAATATGTCAGTATTAAATTTCAAGTAAGAGTGAGAAAATTGCTACCGGTACTGAAACTTTATAAATTAATACAGCAAATACATACTATACTAGTGGCTTGTGCAGCAAATGCTGCAAACTAAGTTTGTTAGACGTTCAAATACAAATTTTTCAGATTTATTTTCAATGAAAAATACCAGACGTTTTGAAAGTTATTTGCTTCCATAATAATGAAACATACTCCCTCTGAATGTTTTTTTTATGCCAAATACTTTTTTTTGAACCTATCCACCTTCAGTTTTTGAGTTTCAACGCGAAAACGCAAGTAATAACGTAAGGAGGATCAGTGGGTTTTTCATGTGGGAGTAAAGCAATAGCTATTTCAGGTCATTGTGGATTGTAGGTGAAAGTTAAAGAAAGTCAGGTTTGCTATGCTTTCGAACAATAGACATAGCATCTTGGTATAGCTACTGCATGTAAAGCCTGAAATGTAGAGGGTAAAATCATTTTATCCTGCTAAGAGATCTTGCTGAAATGATCTGGAGACTACAAAATTTTATTAGTAAGTAATACTGTCTTTCCTTAGGAACTGTAATTTTTGCGCTCTCTCGAGCCAATACTGAATCTACACCATATCACTATTAAATATATGAAAAAGACCCAACCCCACTTGATTAATAACTATAAAAATATTTGGTGAAACGAGGATTGAGCGGATTCCGACGATTTTGCAATACAAAATGTTCGAATTATAAAGCGAATTTGATGGAATTTTTTAACCAAATATTTGATTTTTAATAACAATATTATTATCTTACGTAAGTTTTGTAGTTTATATTATATTAACATCATGGCATTAACTATAATAATTAATTTCTAATGGTAATAATGTCCTCAAACCACCTCAAGTTTTGTAGATTTTAATATCCAATACAGAGCTGTACTCAGAAAATTACACACCGCAGAATCAGACCTGTAAATTATTTGTAATGAGTCTTGAAGCTTTTAATAACCAATTGAATTTGAACTCTAAATATGTCAGCAATCCTGCAGGTCATGGCCTTCGTGTAATAGCCTATTGTTTATTGTTGTGTATGTGTTTTATTTTATTTTGAAATGAAATTAGTTCTCAAAACTGACGAAAGATGGATTTTTGAAAATAGGAAAATTATGTAGGAAAACTGACATTTTACTGAAAACTATTATTTTTATGAAAAACTTTGGGTTCCAAGCTTCAAAATGAGGGGTCATTTATTGAAATCCGTTCAGCCGTTGTCCTGTAATTTCCATTACCAGTTCAAATTATATATATAGATAAGATGATGATCAGATGAATCACAATGGTGACTGACGACAACTTGCCTGTAGTGAAAATAATAATAATAATAATAATAATAATAATAATAATAATAATCCATTGTGTTTCTTTCATGTCTTCGTGCATTTTCATTGTTTCATTATATGCACCAGATCTGTAACACCGTCCGTCTTCCTAATTGAAAGGGACGATAGGGTAAACTTTAATGAATAGAAAGCCTGTATTATGTTTTGTGATTAAATGCACGGTTAGTTAGAAAATTAAGTTTGAAGTTTCAGCAGTCCAGCAACATCGCCGCTAATACAATCTTCTCATGATACAGATGTAAGAGGTTAATGAATTCAGTATGTCTCTCTATAATCTTGCACAGGATAGGGACTGCTGGCGGGCTTATGTGAGGGTGGCAATGAACCTTCGGGTTCCTTAAAAGCCATTTGTAAGTAAGTAAGTAAGTAAGTAAGTGTGTCTCTCTCTATATGAACTGTTCTCTGGCACGACATTGCAACCTGTTCGCGTCATGCAATAGCTTGAAATTAGATGTTTTTAAAATTAAATTGAGACGAAAACCGTCCATGCTATTTAAATACGCCAGAGGGATAAATTATTCTTTATTAGATTTCCTGTCAATATGGACAAAAATCACTATCCTACACTCGGTCTGGTTAGTGCAGTTGGTATAGCGCTGGCCTTCTATGCTCGAGGTTGCGGGTTCGATCCTGGGCCAGGTTGATGCCATTTAAGTGTGCTTAAATGCGTCAGGCTCATGTCAGTAGATTTACTGGCATGTAAAAGAACTCTTGCGGGACAAAATTCCGGCACACCAGTGATGCTGATATAATCTTGGCAGTTGCAACCGTCATTAAATAAAACATAACATTTTTTTCACCATCCTACTGGCTATAGTTACCGAATAAAAGGTTGTTAAACATTTGAGGAAAAATGTTTTTTCTGAAAAAACTATGAACTTTCCACCAATATGATATTGTAGTTTTTTGTTATATACAACATAAGCTATTTGCTCTGAAAATCCGCAAGGCCAGTTCACTTCCACAGTAGGCATATATTTTTCATCACAGTTACATACAGTCTGTTCGCTCTTAATTTGGGTCCTAATGTAAACATTAACCACGTGTCATTGACTCAAGACATTCTACATACAGAGAAGTAGTGCACAGTAGGATGGCTCTTAGTCATATAGGTGGATTTTTACTTTTCGTAAAAATTTAAATACAGCCCCTAGAATTGTTACACTTATTATTGAGAAAATAATTCCCTGAAAAAATGTGAGGGATTGGGTAATAAGAAGACGTGATGCATTGAAATTAAAGTTTTAAACATTTCCTTAAGTTTTTCCTATTCAATCAGAAGTCAAAATCCAATGCCACCAGGTTGTCTTTTCGACATTTCTGGTCTTCTCTCTTGGCCATGGCTTAGTTGTAACCCACTTCTGAGGTTGGGGCGCCTGGAAGGCGGAGTTATATATATAACTTTTTTGTGTTATCCTTCACCATTAAGGCTTCTATTTTCCTTAAACGTCTTTAAATGAAGTAGATTTCTTCAGAACTGAATATTGGTGGCATTATTTCGGACACAGTTTGCAGAATGAAATGTTTTTCTTCTTCTTTTGTTGTCAGCACATTGTTGTAGTCTGTCATCAGTTTCACTCCCCGTTCTGCTGCGTCATTTACAGCTCTTTAAAATATTTTGCGATATGTAGCCCTTCCTGGAAATACTCGTTACTTTCCCATGATGGACGTGTTTTCAAGAAGTCAGAATTTATTGAAAACCATTCAAAAATCTCCTCGAATCTTGAGAAATAAAATTTTCTTTTACTAAATATTGATCTTAGAACTTCGGTTCAGCTGATAACTTTTTGGTATTTCCTTCTAGACTTTTTGAACATTTCAGAGCAACAGTATTTTAGTTTCAACTGAAATGCATTTATTTTAGACCAACTTCCCTGGAATTTCTTCAAAATTGAAATAACTGGCCCTTCAAAATTGTTTGAGAATATCTCTTCCTAATTTCTGTCCAGGTAACACACAAGCACCTTGAAAACGAACTGTATTAGCTATTGCTGTATCAAAATAGAGCACTTGCACTTTTCCAATGATTTTCTACTCTTCTGGTAATTGATACACTGCATGCAATTACAAGTAATCTTATCTATTGTTTCATTACATCGGAAGTTATGATCACTGAAAGCCTATCTATTTGGTCCTTACTGATAACAGCCAGAAGGATTTTTCCATCTCAATGAACGGTGATCAAATTTAAGCCAATTTAATTTTTTAAAGAGCTTTGTACTTAATTCACTTTGTAAATGCTTACAACATAGTGTTATCGAACTGTGGCTTATAATAACGTCACTCAAGTCATAACTTATGGCTTCTGTTTTGCAGACAATATTTCACAGCATCACGAACACTCACTTTTCACTTATCAAGTGTTTTGGCGTGATTACTTGTATTTTAGCTCATTTTGTTTCTTGTAAAGCAATGGGGTCATCAGTTAGACATAAATCGTTAGATTGAAGGGGCTTGCTGTTGCTTGGATCAGGTTCTTCAACTTGAATCCAATCATTTTCTGTGAATGAAGAGATTCATTATGTTCTCTTCCCTCTGTAAATAAAAACCGGTGTATGTCAGAAATATATACTATTTATTCAGTTACTTTAAGCAGTTTTTGAACAAATTATGTGCAAGTTCATGTTAATGTGACATAAACTTGATTCTGGTAATATTCATTATATTTAACAGTAAGCCTAGTGTAGTGTAACAGTTCTTACTTTCTTACTTACAAATACTTTTAAGGAACCTGCAGGTTCATTGCTGCCCTCACATAAACCTGCCATCGGTCCCTATCCTGTGCAAGATTAATCCAGTCTCTATCATCATATTCCACCTCCCTCAAATCCATTTTAATATTATCCTCCCATCTACGTCTCGGTCTCCCTAAAGATCTCTTTCCCTTGGGCCTCCCAACTAACACTCTATATGCATTTCAGGATTCGCTCATACGTGCTACATGCCCTGCCTGTCTAAAACGTCTGGATTTAATGTTCCTAACGATGTCAGGTGAAGAATAGAATGCGTGCAGTTCTGCATTGTGTTACTTTCTCCGTTTTCCTGTAACTTCATCCCTCTTAGCCCCAAATATTTTCCTAAGAATCTTTTTCTCTAACACCATTAATCTCAGTTCCTCTCTCAAAGTGAGAGTCCAAGTTTCACAACCATACAGAACAACCGGCAATATAACTGTTTTATAAATTCTAACTTTTAGATTTTTGACAGCAGACTAAATGACAAAAGCTTCTCAACCGAATAATAACAGGCATTTCCCATATTTATTCTGCGTTTAATTTCCTCCTGAGTGTCAATTATATTTGTTCCTGTTGCTCCTAGATATTTGAATCTTTCCACCTCTTCGAAGGATAAATCTCCAATTTTTATATTTCCATTTCGTACAATATTTTGGTCACGAGACATAATCATATACTTCGTTTTTTCGGGATTTATTTCCAAACCTATCTCTTTACTTGCTTCAAGTGAAATTTCCGTATTTTTTCCCTAAACATTTGTGGATTTTCTCCTAACATATTCACGTCATCCGCATAGAAGCTTTATTATTTGTGTTATTTGCGCTATGAATGTAATTATCATGAGAATTAATAATTAATATTGTGCATTGAATTAACAATATTTCCATTTTTTAGAATTAGCAGTAAAAGTTACTTTGTACTGTCATTTTACTGAGCCACTGTGATAGCCTGGATTCTTTCTGTTGCTGACATAGGTTACGTTTTATATCTTTTTCCATCAATACACGATATGTTCCTATCATTGAGCGTGGTCTACCTTTCTTCCTTTGATTTAGAATAAATTTGCGGTCTTCTTCAATGGCGATCATTTGAAGGACATCAGCATGTGTAATTGAAAAGATCATCTAATTTTTCCAGAAATACCTTCTATTATTGTTCCTGAAGTTGAGATCTACGTTTAGAACTCTTTTGTAACACTTTTTACTCTTTATACATTGTCTCCAGTTTTTAGACATTGTATTGAAACTTTCTTGTAGGAATTTGTGCTTTCTGCCAAAACACTTCCACTTCTTTCATAACCACATATGCAATAGAACGTATGTTCAGTTTTACTTTATGTATATTGTAGAATAACACTTTTAAAACTTGGTCATTACAAGGCAATTTTGAACCCACTATTTGTCTCTCATTTTTTCCTACTTAAGAGAAACAACGAATCAGACTTTATTGTTTCCATTTTATATTATTTTTCAATCATAAACGTTAAATCATATCAATCTCCATCACCATCACAACAGTGTAACCACGCAATTCCAACTACCAGTACAGTACATATTTGCCACAATTGTCACTTGGTGGGTAGGATTCACCCAGTCGAAGCTATGCAACATATGTTCTCTCCCTATAATTTCACTCATTTAAATACACTTTTTTCCGATTGAGTAAACAGGAAATCTCTAATATGTTTTTAGAATCCAGATAATTTAACTGTCACCTACCAATCACACACTTACCACAAACAACAAGTCATAAATTCAACTTCTAATAACACTCTCTATTTGGCCAATCTTGAGGAAAGATGCGCTACTACGTACCTTCATCAGATTGACTTCAAACTTCACACGATTTTTATTTGTAGGTACTATATCTAATACCAGTAACTTTAAAGGTATCCTAAAGAAAATTCGAAAGTTTAAAATTAAGAGTCATCCTAGTGCACGTCTAAATCCCCGTACAAATGTAAAACAAGCTTAGGCCTATTGGTCTGGTGTGTATAGGTCTGGTTTCTGCTGATGGTCACAATTTGTTTACATTAGGATCTATTCTAAGAACTTGATGTTATTTGTTCTTTCTGTACATTTCTGGGTTTAATTTTCACCAACTAATTATCAACTTTGGTACATTGATGTTTATACACATGGGCTACCAGTATTAAATTCTGGCATGGGTGTGCTTAATTATTTAACTTTCACTTTATCCTTATAAAATAATGTTGAAAATGAGTGGTGAGATGAATCCGAATCCCTCTAATACCCTTCATATATTGGTCCGAATAATAATAATAATAATAATAATAATAATAATAATAATAATAATAATAATAATAATAATAATAACAAACAGCACATGAACGATTGTAGATTACTCTACATGCTACCTGGCTGCAGTATATATATATATATATATATATATATATATATATATATATATAGCCAGGTAGCTCAGTTGGCAGAGCAGCTGCTTACGGCTACGGACTGGAAGGTCCGGGGTTCGATCCCGTTGCCACACTTTCAGAACAGCCCCGAGGTTCACTCAGCCTCCTATAAAATTGAGTACCGGGTCTTTCCCGGGGGTAAAAGGTGGTCAGAGCGTGGTGCTGACCACACCACCTCATTCTAGTGCCAAGGTCATGGAAAGCATGGGGCTCTACCTCCATGCTCCCCAAGTGCCTTCATGGCATGTTACGGGGATACCTTTACCTTTTACCTTTAATAATAATAATAATAATAATAATAATAATAATAATAATAATAATAATAATAATAATAAGAAGAAGAAGAAGAAGAAGAAGAAGAGGAAGAAGAAGAAGAAAGGAAATTTCTACCTAAAAATTCTGGGTTTTCATTTGGCCCTTGTCTACATAAGTTTGACCACACCTACTATAGAGTTCCTGATACCATCAAAGACTTTTTCTATGGCTTTTAGTTTGAACATCGGAAACAGAGTAATCACTAGACCACTGAGAACGAATCTTCTTTAATGTACGTCGGTATAATGTAACAAGTTCTTTGTTTCTTAATTGGTTTATTTTATGATTATTTTACGACGATTTATCAACTGCGATGGTTATCTGACGTCTGAGTGAAAAGATAATGAGCCTAGAGTCCCGTACCTAAAGCTACCCAGCATTTGCTCTTAATGGATGGAGGGAAAACCCTGAAAAAATCCTAAACCAGGTAACATATCCCAACCAGGATTTGAACTTGGGCCCACTCGTTTCAGGTCAGACATGCTAAAATAATTTTTTTTCTTATTTTGCCATTATTGTAATATATCTTATTTCATACTTCAGGCACAGAGACATGGGAGCGCCTGCAGATCCAAGGTCCGAGGCCACAGCCACGAGCAGAGAGTGTGGCCCTAGCTGTGTCTGAATTACTCCTGCAAGACTCTTCCTACAACAACCAGTCTGGTGACACACCGCTAGTCACATCCAGCGGTATGTCATCGGCATCTTCTCATGGTCTCCGTAGTCATCGCTCCAGAGGTGGTGGCTCAGTGGACCGCTGCACCAATCTAAACCCTCGCCACTCATCCTACCACCCGAACAACAGAGTCTCACCCTGCGAGAGGAAATACGTGTTCAGACCCACGCCTGGAAATTACGTGGACGGCAGCTCTACCAACGGCAACAGTGTTGGCATGGAGCAGGATTCTGGTGTGAGCAATGGCAGTGCGTCCAGCAGGCGGTCTTACAGTGCCCAGCAAGGCGGTGCAGCAGCCTCCACACCGTCAGGACAAACGCAGGCCGCCAACAGCTTTCTCCGTGAAATATCAAAATTGTCGCAGATCAATCTGTCTAGGCTAAGTCATCATAAGTGCAGTTACAGTGTGCTGAGTAGCAGCAGCCGCGATGACAGCACAGAAAGTCTCCTCCATCAGCAATGTTCCGGCAGTGAGTCTATGTCCCAAGAGGGTATGGATCAAGGAACTCCCAGCAAGAACATGATGGTCAAATCCCAGAGTGCCAATATCATATCTAGAAGAAGACAGCATGAACTTTCTTCTGCAAATTCTCCCAGTGCCACAGAGGAGTTCCAAGTACCCGAGAGTGCAGTGGTCGCACCTGTTGTCAAGCACCATAGTGGATGTTCCAAAGGTCTTCCAAGTGCGAGAAAGAAGGTGTCGGTTGCTCCAGTAAGTGATAAGTGCGGCTCTCTTCCGAGAAACCCTATTTCAGTACCCAATTTTGGAGCCATCTCGTCACTTCCCACCCCAGTTCTCACGCCAGTGGAAGTAACAAGGCTTGTTTTTGTGGATACAGACGATGACAATGAGACTGAAGATGTGTTCACTTCTCAAGGGTCTCCTAACCGTGGTGAAGGTCGCATAATACATGTGCAACCTTCGCCATCGTCTATCGGTCATGTCAGGGACTTCTCTGTAATTCACCAACAATTCCAGCCACGCTTCGGAGACAGTGCCAAGAAGAGGAGCGACAGTTATAGTTCACATTTATTGGCCGCAGGCGACGCAGATGTTTCAATCCCCATGTACCAGAATGTTGGCAAAATAAGTTCCATTCCAAAATCTGCATCAGTAAGGTTTCGAGCTGGTCACTCTGTTACTGAATTGGAAGAAACTTCCGATGAAACAGTCTCCACCTCAGATTATGCAAGCATCGAGACTGTAAATCGCATAGCATCAGCAAGCAACTATAGCATGTGCAATAAACAAAGCCCCATTGATAATCAGTTTCTGTCATACCAGCAGAATGATGAATATGGAGCTGCAAAACATGGAGCGAAGTCAAATGGAAAAGCAAAGACTCCAATTAGAGATGGTCCATTTGGTTTTTGTAATCCAAACTACCTTGGACCTGATATACAGACCATTTTAGCCTCAGCAGGTCAGCGGAAATCGTGGCACGTTACTACTCCCACGTCCAGTGAAAATGATGGCTGTTTCCCACCAAATAAACAGAACTTTCAGACCTACGCTCGACTCCTCAATAGCCCACCAGATAGCGTGCTGGAGGATGCCACGGGGCGCAGTATTAGCAGGCAGTTCTACCAGGAGGAGCTCATGGAGCTACAGAGCTTAGATTCGTCATGTTCGCAGCCTCCCTCCCTGGCCACGACGCCAGGAGCTCCAACTCCGAACAGAAGCAGTTGCGTAGAGAGAGTGCCACCCCAGTTCCTGGCACTGGGCTCACCTTGCAGTTCAAATCCTATGGGAGTTGAGAAAAGAAAAAAGTCCAGAGCCAGCAGTGCCAGTCGGGCAGAGAAACAGATGTTTGGGCATGGCCAAGAACTCGAGGACGAAGAAGACTTGAGTTGTTTTGGCACAGAACCTTCCGTCCCTCTTTACATGTTCGTGTTAGGAGGTAAGGAACAGGGTCAAGTGACAGTGTTTAAGAGGCCAGTGTCAGTGTGGAAACTCCAGCTTGCACCCAACATCTTCTGAAAGAAGAATCTATCTAGTTGGGCTTGCTTATCTTTGTATGCTCCTTTCCTGCAGGTATGCAAAAATGCAAGTTCCAAAAATAAGCGGTTGATATCAAACTGTATTTCTCGAAAAATTTGAACATTTTACAAAATGTAAATAATGCACAGAAAATATGTGGAAACTGTCGTAAGAATTTACTTCTCGAGTATTTGGTTTACTCACTCTGTTATCAACATATTTCGGCATTAGACGTTTAAATTGGAAATAGTTATAAATAAATACACAAAGATCCGTGTTATTATACCATTCGGTGCTCTTGATGAATGAATATTTTAAGTCTAAACTACCAAATACAATTGCAATAAATGTCATTACGTCATAATTAGCGTCATCCAATGGAATTATCAACAGAACAAGTCCTGTTTCATTTGAAATTAAAATTAAGTTGTAGGCTACCGTTAATTATAATAATGAGCTACCAGTATACATCATACACAATTAAATCAATATTACAAATTCTTATCCATCTCAATGTTGCAGGTATGACAGACAGTTTAATTAATATTTGCCTTAGCTCTTTGTAATGGCACAAGAACTTTATGTAAATGATTTTAATAATTTATATCCACAAAATATGCGAGAATTTCTCACAGTATCTGAAAATTTTGCATTATATGCATTTATATGTTTTGCTCCATTTCAACCGAAAATATTGTAAAACTGAAGCAGTTGTCAAAGTGACAATAACAGTAACTGATTATGTAGAATAAACCACAATCTCTTGGGTTACCTAATGTTTATTTGTTACAGGAAATTATGAGCCAGAGATATAGTGTCCCACGATTCTATGGTCATAGTTTAAGAGCATACTGATTTGGTCATTTTAAATAAGCCCGAAACTCAGTTATAGTGAAGTTACAGACAGTTTTAATTTTAGTAGGCTACGTTCTACTATTACATGTAATTTTTTGGTAATAAATAAAAAAATAATTGATTAATTCAACTAATTGATTTAATTAAACCAATGTATGGAATTAATTAAATTAACGAGTTTAGTCATTAATTTCTTATGTATAAATGAAGGTAGTCATTCTGCATTGATTTGATATGGTATGATATATTTATTCCACCAGCTTACATCGGTCGTGATGGCTCTTCACATTTCTGTATACAGTGCCATCACTCCCTTGGATACATAACATTCTGCTTACGCTTTTTAAACATCCGGCTATTACATATAAATGACCCTGATCACTTTTCTATCACGTCTCTCACCTCTGTTTCCCTCCCTTCTTTTTATATTTACCCTTCCCTTTCCTAGTTATCTATCTTATTCTTACTAATCTCATTTAACTAAACAATTACATCTCTCAATCTCTTATTAATTGTTCCGAACATTGTTTATATTTCTTCGTGTAGGCTTCCGCAGCTGGTGTACATGGTGTGTGGATAAGTTTCAGGGCTTCTACCACGTGGTCTTGGTGTTATTGGCTGACGTTTCGACCGCTGTGTTGTGGTCAACTTCAGAGCAGTTGTTGGATAAGGAAATAGTCTGCCAGCTCGTATATATATATATATATATATGAGCTGGCAGACTATTTCCTTATCCAACAACTGCTCTGAAGATGACCACAACACAGTGGTCGAAATGTCAGCCAATAACACCAAGACAATGCGGTAGAAGCCCTGAAGCTTATCCACACACCATTTTTTATATTTGTTGAACTCTTCCATAGTTGTTAACTTATTTATTCACGTGAATCACTAACATTCACTAACCACTTATTCCCATTGATCTACTCTGTATATTTTCAGACGAAGTAGTTTCTACAGTTTCATTACCTTTCCATTCTCACTTTCGTTATTATATTTGTATCACTACTTATTATCACTCTCTGGTTATTTCTTGTATCTTATCCTTTTTCACTATTATTCCCTTGCCTTACCGTCTTTTCTGTCACTATGACTATTTTCACTTTATCACTTTCCTATGTCTTATCACTCATGCACCAACCTCTTAAGTTATAAGTTTTCTGTCCCTTACTTCTTCCCACTGACAAGCCTCTATTCGGTGTCGCTAATGTTACTTCATCCCTTCCAGTTCTTGCAGAATCTTGTCTTCTTATCTTGGTATCTTCTTCATCTCTCGATCCCTTCTGTAACTGCTGACCCATATTTGTTCTTCCAGCTGGACATTGATATTATCTGCAATTTAATGAAGAAACAAGACCATCAATATTGTTTTATTTTGTTGCTTTAGTTTCCTTATTTATTTATGTTTCAGTGAAAATAGCTACTTCTGAAAGTGATAAATATGCCAAATATTCACTTTATTTAAAGAGTTTGTGACAAAAATTCAAGAACATCAGTTTAAGACTATCGCCAACAGTCAGATGACTTTAGTGGCAAGAAATTGCACCCCTCTTTCAATCTAAGATTGTCGTAATTGTAATTAAGAAATACAGTAATTTGCCTATCAAAATGAAAAGGTGCGTCATCATGCTGTAGCAACATTTATTATATATTCTTAACCAGTGGCGTATACTGGTTAAAGGGTTTGGGCTACCACTGACCCTATTATTACACAAAATATATCTAACAATTACTTTAATTTTAATTACTATGGTAAAACTAATAATACAAAATTATTACATTATGTTATATTATAAACTTTTTCTTTTGTAATTTCCTTGGGTTACCGCTGGTAGCCCGCAAAATACGCCCCTGTTCTTAACAGGAACTTCTTCCATTCATCCCGACAATTCATTTGTGAAAATCTATGTTAAACGTCCTTGCATTATGAATTACCTGCTGAATTAATTATTAAGTATGTCACGCCAAATGTTCCCCGAAATTCGATGTTGGAATGGGTTTCCTTGGTTTCAAAATTATTTTTAAGTGATCAAAAATGTGAATTATGGGCACTGGTATTCAATATGCCTTCTTACTTTCACCTGTAAACAAAATTTTCAACCACCACTCTTTCATACCATGATATGTAGATAGTACCAATGCAAACATTGTTTGGTTTATGTCCAAGAATTTAGTTAATATAACTTCATTTATTTTATTTATGTCCAAAAAAATTACGGTTTATAAAAGTAGAACCTACAACAGTTTTAAAATGAAAACTGTCAGCAACTCAGTTACGATTAAATTTCGAACATAATACGTTCATAAGATATTTTTGGTGTAAAATGGCTGTACCATACTTAAATACCGGTGAGATACATACCTATATGTGTAGCTTGTGATGTTTCACAAACTTGATGTGAGCTCTTTCTGTACTGGTAACTGAGTTACTAATGAAAAAAAAGACGTGGATGGTCTAATTGGTAACATTTGATGTAATTATTATGCTATTATATTTCTAATTCATTCATGTTGTATTGAAAGAAATGTTCTGACTTCATGATAAAAATGAGGTCCTAATATTTAGTCATGCACCATTATTAGGTATATTTTTGTTTTCAAATTTGAAAGGTTCATATTGCCACGCAATGGTGACATGACAATCAATGGAAGTCACATATTTCCAGAGTTTTTTTTACTAAAGTGTAAGTGATGGTAATATGGCAAAATCTCTTTCTGTAATTAAATCTCATAATAACTCAAACACATCTTATGATGAAACTATTCAAATATTAAGCTTTTATTACCAAAGTACTTACTGTATGTATAATAATAAAATTATGTTATATAAATATTTAGAAAATGTTTTAAGGAAAGAGCCATAGACATTTTAATTTTTAAAGACTTTTTATTTCCTTTTATCAGGATACAGAATGCATTTTCTGCTTAAATACCGGTAGGGCCTACCGGTACCGGTATTTGTATTTCTCCAACTTCAGTACTCTAGGTATCTATTGATAATGGAAAAGATTTGTATGCTCGGTTAAAAATTGTTTTTACTACCAGTAATGACTTTTTTTGTTGCTTCATGTATACCGTCCTACAATTTAAATTTCTGTTCACTCTACTGTCGAAAAACATAAAGTAATACAGCTTGTGAACAGCATCAAATAGTTTTCAAATTTATCATCTTTGCACATCTTATATGCTTTATTAACAAGTACGTAATTGATGAGTGAAAATTCGTGAACTGATATGTAGTAGCGAAATATTTGAAGTTTTCAGAAACATCGAACTATATACAAATTTTTCTGGAAAGGATGAGTGTGTTATTTTTTGGATGGGAAGTTTCGCAAATACTTTAGTAATAAAAGGATGTAACTTTAACATTGTACTGACTCATTTATGAATAATGCCAAAAAGTCTAATATTCTATCTATTATGTATAGACTAGATCTACAATGTTGTGTAAAGAATCTCATGTCAATTTGTAATGAAGACTGACTAGCATAGTGGCATGGGCCAGATATTAATTCCAGTTCGAAATCATTATTTCTTTATCACCATCATCGTATCTATTACTCTACTTTCACTCCACATATTCTTTTCATAGAATTCCATTAGTTTATTAAAATCATAACAATTATTGTCTTATTGGCAAAATTGTTCTCCTTAAAAGCATTTATTTCCGTAACTTTTTTTATTCATTTGACAGTGTATACGTTAATAATAGGTAATAACAATATATAATAATAATAATAATAATAATAATAATAATAATAATAATAATAATAATAATTCATTTTCAGTTTTTGTGCATTTGCATATTGTTTGTAATTTAGTCAACTGTCCGACGACAGGTCTGTAGGTACCTCACAAGTGATACTAACAAGGCACCACTTCTGAGGCAACTAGGCCAGAAGTTAATGGGATAGGATGGCCAGTTCCTTTCCCTCCATTTGCATATATATGTAGATAATTACATATAAATTTCGAGTACCGGCCTTATATAACTAGCCTTGTTATTTAATACGTAACATTGGAAACTTGTAAAATATTTATAATTTTAATCCTCCAATGTATACAATGTATAAAATAAACTCTAAGTAAGGGATATAAAAGCTTCTTAACTTGTTGAATAAATAATTGCCATACACTAGAAAAATAATCGTGTCAGTATACAGAGTGATTCACAAAGTTCTCTCCTGGTTTATGAAGGTGATTCCTGAGATTATTCGGAACAAAAAAAGTAAATAAAGTAATGGGATGACATTCATAATTACGGAATTACAATACATTTTCAAAATGTATCATAGTGAATGGAGCGCTAAGCATGTTGCTGCCTTATCTACGTGCACATTGTTGATAGTCACTATTTATTAAGCTGTTATCTCTTGTGTAAGTTACATCACAATGCCTTTCACGTTTTCTTCTGAGGAGTATGCTGATATGGTGTGAAGCTGCAAAATGGTACATGTGCAGTTTACATCCCTTGTGGACCATTGCCTTGAGATTCAGGGAGGCGTTTCCGAAAATGTGATTTAAATCTACTCCAAATGAAAGATACTAATACATAAACAATAACTGTTTGCTTTTAATTATTTTTGCATTTTTGTTATTGAAATCCTGAAATAAAAGTTCTTTCTGCTGTTTTCAAATTATCATAACTTCGTAATTATGAATGTGATCCCATTAATTTATTTACTTTTTTGTTCCAAATAACCTCAGAATCACCTCCATAAACTTACTATTATGAAAGTGTTGTATTGCATGTTTCCACGTATTCACATTTTTTTTTTATATATTCTATGATATTTAACTTATTTTATCTTTTTGTTTTCATATTTCCCGATAATGGCATATCTATAATGTGATAACTTGAGCTACATATATAATTATAATTTTCCTTACTGTGTGTACCTAAAAATATTGTATTCATTGTATGCTTCGTACTTCACTATTATTATTATTATTATTATTATTATTATTATTATTATTATTATTATTATTACTACTACTATTATTATCAGTAGGTAATTGTCTTATATTTTTATACTTTGTATGTCTCATTTGCTTTGATCTACTGTTCATATTTTATTATGGTTTTTCCTTTCTTTCTATATGTTAAATATTATGTCTGATTTCTACGTACTTGTTGTTCACATTACATCATTATTATCTTATTCAGTTTTGTGTGTAAAATTGTAGTGTACTTTGTAAATTTGTAGTGTTTTTTGTAACGCAGTTTTACTTCTGATTGAGTGTTAGAGAAGGCCATATAGCCTTAACTCTGCCAGGTTAAATAAACCATTATTATTATTATTATTATTATTATTATTATTATAAACCGGGAGGGAACTTCATGAATCACCCTGTATAATCTGAATATTGTGGTTCAGTAATTTGTGATATTTATGAAAACGTTACAAATAATAAATAAACTAGAATATAAATTTGGAACAAGTTAAACTTCAAAGTCTTTCAGATGTCTACTACATTTGAACTCACATTTAATATACATGAAAAGCTTTTTTCAAAACTTCATATGTCCATTTTCAGAAAATACTACAAATACGTGTCTCTGTAATAAACAGAAATTTTTCTATGGTAAAAATTTACTGTATATGAACCGATTGCAAAAAAAAAAAAAAAAAAAAAAAAAAAGAAAATTTTAATACTTCACTGCAGAAAATATTTTGTTCATTGAGAGATGCAAATTTTGGAAGTATATTTTCATATATTGGACGTGTCAGATTTTCAATAAAAGCTCCTCACTTGAAGTAATTTACTTCATTGATTGAAGCTAATAAAGACTGCAGAATTCGTACCTATTCAGTACCAATAAATTTCCAAAAATACAGACACTCTACAAGAGTTTTAAATTTGAAAGTGTTCTCTGAAATATACAAAATTGTTGAATAACAGCATAGAGACAGTACTGACAAAATGAGTCCAACAGAATTAATTATGAAGTCAATTTGGATATTTCTATTCTGAGAGACCATAGGTAAAATTGATGAGACTTCAAATGGACTATGACAGTGGTTAATTTGTTAATTTTAATATTTTATGACTTCGTGTTCAAACACATAAAAATACAAAGAATATTTTATTCTTGCAATGTAGCTTGAATCTTAAATGCTCTAAGTTGGAAATATCAGTACTGGTATCAAAGCTTTATAAAGACAGTCCTAATAGAAATATTTCAAACACACCAACTATTTAAGAGAAAGAAGACAGATGCTGTCATTGTTAACATAAGGTACTAAATAATGAGTTAAACATTTTAGTTTGATCATATGTTGGCATATACATATTTTCCAGCCATATTTTCGTTCTCTTGTTCAGTATTAATAGTTAACCTGAGTTTACAATAATGTTTAATTTTCATTCGATACCAGTGTACCAGTAATTAAAAAGTTTTTTAATATAATTTCTCAATATAAACTATTTTGCCAACAGATGATTCTTTTTCTATTAATCAATTAAGTTTCCAAGCATTTCCATATTAAATGTCACAATAAAAATTATTTACTATTACCTAAAAGCTCTCTAAGTTCTTGATCTCTTATTTTAGAACAAATCTTTAAATAGGTAGCATATAACCATTTCATGATCATTCAGAATTACTTAATCCCTTCTCAATGTGTTCAAAGATGTGTCAGCTAGACATGCGAGTATGCGAAAAAAAATTGAATAATACCAGAAAAAGTATTGTAATATACATATACTCAAATACATATGTACATGTACAGAGCTCCTACAAAAGACCTATCCATTTCGGACATATGTAATTTACGTTCTATGAATCAGGTGCATGAAAATATCACCAATGGAAAGAGAAACTAAAAAATTTTAGTTATGGTAACACTGCCTCATAATAGCGCATATAAACAAATCTGTTCACTGTTGAGGCGAAATGGCCGCTATAGAGGACAGAAAAGCTTGATTTTCATGTAAACCAGTCGGTTATTAATGTGCAACGGGATTAACGAACAAAGTTTGGTGCAGATCCACCCAGTGGGCCTACGATCCATAAATGGTACACTGCTTTTAAGGCAAGATTCTTCGCAAGCGGTTGCGATTTCATCCATACTGACTACAGTTGCTGCAAGCCCTAAAACCAGAGGACAAAGTGCTATGAAGAAATTTCTGCATAAGTATGCAGACTTTAATTGAAAACTATGATGAATTTATTCGTTCCGTGGTATTTTCTGACGAAGCCATTTTTCATCTTTCTGGTAAGGTAAACAGACATAACCTGAATCAGGGGATCGGAATATCCGCGTACCTACGTGGAACTTGACTATAGGCTTGATGTGTGCCGTGTTACCAAGGGGGGGGGGACACATTGAACATCTTTAAGGTACCGGTAAGGAACTAAACTTTTTGAGTTTCTCTTTCCATGGGTACTATTTCATGCACCTCACATTCATAGAATGTAAATTACATGTGTCCGAAACCGGAAAGATCATTTGTAGGGGCCCTTTACATACACAGATACATTTATACATACATACATACATACATACATACATACATACATACATACATATATACATACATACATACATACACACACACACACACACACACACACTCATGCACATACACATAAAAAATAAAATTTTATGAAAGATAGTAGACTCCTAGTTGTAATTGTTATTAATAATTAATTGACTCGAGTTTCTGAAGACTTCTTACATTTCATTTCAAATAATTATACAGTTTTAAGCATTCTCTGTTGGAAACTTGAAGTTTTGCATTCCTGCAGATATACACCAGATGGTGAGCCTTGGAATGGTTTTGGAAATTATGATGATTATTTAGATCATTCTATGATTAACTTATGTACTACTTATTAATATAGTAGAGACAATATAAAGATGTCATCATACTTAGCAAGATATTTACTACTGTACCTGGTTTCATTATGTTTCTGCAATGAAACTCGTGAGTGAAAAGTAATCCATTAGTCTGTTAGTACAACAGAAAAAAAAAGTCCTAACTTATTTCTAAACTTTCTTCCTCTACTGACTTATAAACATTGTTGCCTCACTGAATGTTTGGTGCTTTCTTGCACTAATAATCAATAATTTAATGTGATGACATCATTTTACCTCATATGAGCCTTAGGAAGTATGACATGGTATTAAAATTGTAAAGTAGTGGCTTTTCATTTGACATATTTTCAATCTAGAACATGTTCACATTACAATTTCCAAAGACCAAGGCTTAAAGATTTTAATCGAGCTTTTTGATACACCAAGATGACTGGAACAGCATACTGCCACACTGCCGAAACATAGAACTATCAATCTCAGGATTGAGCTGTGCTGTACTATGAGTAAGATCCAATAACTCTGTAACTATTGGAGGATATTAGAAATGAAATTCATATTGTGGTAATGCTCTTTGTATTTAGTTCAGCATAGAAGCTCCACAGACTACTTTTAGATGATGAGAATTAATACTATTTTTAAATAAAATAGAAATAACTTTTAAGTGCAATAGGTGTCCTTTTTATCATTGACTGAATTGTACTTTTAAAGAAACACACCATGGCACCATGGGTATGTCAGGTAGTGTTTCTGCATAATAAGGAAAGATCTAGGTGTAGAAAACTAGCTATATAGTATGTGCTTGTAAAGTACCTGGGCTTCCCTGCATTTTAGGGGCCTCAAGTAATGGTCATTAAATGTAAATTGTTTTCTTTTATGTAATGCAGCGGTTTAATTTGAAATATTTATATTTGATCTTAACTCATTAGAACACTATATACTAATATGTAATTGCAATCTTGAATATAAATAAAATAAAATAAAATACTTGTAAGTCAGTTTTCTCTCACTACATACGAGTACTTGAAATCAATCGGTGCAAATAATACTTCCGTTAATTATTTTATTTTAAAATGTTTAACGGAACATATTAAGAAGGATTTTTTTCAGACAATTAGATGTATAGTATCTGGGATGAGGATGGGAGAGAAGAAAGATGTGCACAATTCATACAACAGTGATAATCAAAGAGACTACTATACAAATCAAAGGTAAATGATCAAAATCACGTAGGTTACCTACTTTGTAGTATAAGTGAGTAAGCCTACCTTATAATTAATATTTCGCATCTCTAATAATAATTTGCAATTATAAAATACTGTAATGGATATATAGCTTATAAGATACATGAGTGCACTAATGGGTTAAGATACATTCCCTTTTTAATAATTGATGTTTTCTAGTTTAAAAAGTCATTTTCGCAAACTGTTGCTATTTGAGAAAAGTTAAATATAATTAGTAAAATTTTAACTAAATTTTATTCAAAGCTTGGAAGGCTTATAATGCAAAAGTCGTAAATTGTTCTTTAAATTTTAGCTTAATTGGATTTTAAAATAAAATGTGTGCTAGGCTCATTTCATGTAAAAGTTTCACAGTTATCAAATTAAGCTATTATTTGACTACTCTTTTTACTTGAAAACAGTCACACAGTCTTAGAATAATCTCAAGGTCATTAGATTGATATATGTAAACGAATATACTGTACTGATTACAATACATATTATCCTGAGTGAGTTCAATACTGTTGTCATTCATTCAACAAGTTACACGTGAGCAAAACATAAGTTAAACGCTTATAACATTCCATCAGTGAATACTGTATTTTTTTTATTCATGTAAATACTTTCACGTTATTATCTGTGTAATTTTCTTGCCTGTCATGGTATTGGGGCTAAGAGGGATGAAGTTACAGGAGAATGGAGAAAGTTACACAACACAGAACTTCAAGTATTGTACTCTACACCTAACATAATTAGGAACATTACGTAAATCCAGACACTTGAGATGGGTAGGGCATGTAGCACATATGGGTGAATCCAGAAATGCATACAAAGTGTTAATTGGGAGACCTGAGGGAGGCCGAGACGTAGATGGAAGAATATTAAAATGGATTTGAGGGAGGTGGGATATGATGGTAGGAACTGGATTAATCTTGCTCAGAATAGGGACCGATGTGAGGGCGGCAATGAACCTCCAGGTTATCTAAATCTCATTTGTAAGTAAATAATGATGATATTCATAATTATCTTGGAAAGAAAATATGCCCATGAGAAATTCCAATAATGACATTAGATAATGAAGTGTAAATTTATACGATTCTGTATAATCACATGACGTTATTACTTTTGGTACCATATGCACAACTTATGCATTCTGTTAAATAAATGTTGAATATTTCATAACATGAAGGCATTATTATTAAATATGGTCTATGTGGACGTAGGCAGAGAAAGTTATGTATAATTTTAATTACATTAAACTTTTTAAAATATTTACATTTTTCTCATACGACCATTTCCTGATTAAGAATGGCAAACAGTATCCTAAAATAATTATTAAAAATATTCTTTTGAATTATTGGCATACTCAATACATTGTCTGTATTGTAGACTGTGTGACATTGATTTCAAATGTAAAGAAGCACAAACATATGATTACTGCAATTAAGTAACAAAATATATGATTTGTATAGTCTGAAATAAAATGTTACATCATTCCAAAGTAATAGTTTGCGTAAGTGACAACTACACACATCACAGAAAGTTTGGAAACACCCAATTTTTTTCAATGTTTCAATTATTCTTTGGGTTTATTAAATGTAGTCATAATTAATAAAACCACTTAACATAAATATTTGAAAATAAGAATTTATTGGACAATTTCCAGTGATTAAACTCGCATACCAACGATATACAACAACAAAATTAACAGATTGAATCATTTAATGGAATAACATCACAGTTTAAATTTCATTATGGATTGGTCATAAGACACAGTTTTGAGAGATTAGATTAGATTAGATTAGATTAGATCTTTATTAGCCGAATAGAATTACAAGCATTCATGACGTCGTCAGTACACAAGAAAAATGACATAACATACAATATAATACAAAATTAGACTTAATTCTAAATAAATTTAACAATTTAATATTATAGGACAAGCTTGATCTTCAGTCTCCACTGTTCTATCTAGTATCTTCTCTTTTTGCTTTTCCCTGTCTTTTCTTCAACTGTGAGTTACCTGAAACATAAATGGTCAAGGGCAGTATCAAGAAACGTTAAATTCTAAAATTTTAAATTTAGATATTCATTTGTGCAAAATGGCATATGTGTCAATAAAATGTTCTTTACCTCTTTTTTTAATTTTCTTATGTTAAGTTCTTTGATTTTCTGTGGAAGTTTATTATATAAATTGCTGCCTCTATGTGATATGCTGTTAAGACTTCTGGTAAGCCTGTGGTAATTCAGATGTATGTTTTGGGATGTTCTGGTGTTATACTCATGATATGTTGAATTTGTTTTAAAGGAATCTATGTTTTGATGAATAAAGCACACTGTTTCTAAAATATATATGCAGGGTACAGGTAAGATTTTTAGTTCTCTGAAAATTTTTATACTTTCAGTCCGAATAGGAACTTTTTTAATGATTTTGAGTATTCTTTTCTGCAATTTGAGGACTTGTGTCACTTTTGGTGAAGATCCCCAAGTAATAATGAGAGGATAAATGGGTGGTAATAGGCCTAAATCAATGCAGCAATATATCTTGGCATTCTGCTAATGAGGTCACCAAGGATCTGTTGATCGAGATAGTCCCAGTCCCGTTCCTCTTGGAATTCTTTAACAGTCTGTACAGGAGATTCACGATGTTGGAGGGTGTAGACATATTTGAGCCTATTCCAAGCATGCTCTATCAGGTTCGTATCAGGTTAATGTGTTGGCCATATCATTCTGGTAATACGGACACACTTGTACAACTTATACACACGTCTTACTCAGTGTGTTCTGACAAAATATATTTGGAATGGTTCAACAATGATTCGAGAACTTGGCTACAATAGAACACTGCTTTCATGTTACCCTGGACTATCTTAAGTATTATAATGGATTCTCCACTTTGCTGGTAAGGTAATATGGAACAATATTGTGAAGTTATGCAGCATTACCAGACACTCTCCAGACGATAATTGGGCCGAAATCTCGTTTCATCAGAGAGCATAACACAGTTTCACCAATTGAGATTCCAGTTTTCCTGTTCTCTTAGCCATCTGAATCTTGCAATTATGTACTGTCTGATCAACGATAATACTCGTCACGGACATCTAGCATGCAGATTGACTTCATAAAGGTGGTTTCTGGTGGTTCATGTGGCTATTTTTCTTCCAGTAATTGGTTGTAGGACTCTCTGAACTTATGCAGGATTGAGTGCACACTTCCTCCGAGCCAAACATTGGCTGCGTTCAGCCAGGACAGCGCTAATTCAGCTATTCATTTTTGCTGAGTTACAGCAGCTGTTAGTTCCTGAACGACCATTGCAAAATGTCCGCTGTATTTACAAAGAAACACGCTCTATTGTTCCGTCTACTCCAGAATATATGATACCATTGGTTGTTGCCTACCCCCAGTAGCGGCCGGTGATCGAAGTCCTCGGTGAGGCCAGATGCAACTAGTTTAAGTGCCTGCGATAGGAAATGTTTATTTATGATATTAATTATTATTGTTGTTATATTATTAATATCATTATTACTGTATTATTATTATTATTATTATTATTATTATTATTATTATTATTATTATTACTAGTAATGAAAAATAATAATTTCACTCACCAAATAAGCTGTTATGCTGCGAGTTTCAGTGATTGTTTCAGTGTGATGAAGCAACCCATATTATGTGTTGAAATTCCCCTTTCTTTCTTTCCTTTTTCTTTTTTTTCCCTTGACAGCAACGAACAAGGCCAACAGAGAAGTTTATTTTGCACCACATTACCACTTAACCATTTATGTTGCCCATACCAGGATGCAATAGAAACTCGCGTTTTAAGATTATCTGTCAGAAAAATTGTCAGTGATGTCGTAGGTATCTCGGTCAGCTCTCTCTTTATTTGAAACTTCCTTTCTTTCAATATTATTTCTTCTCGAAAAAGGACACTCTAACAATGAATTAACTACACCAGCATTATTTCTCGCATTTGTTTCTGTTTATATTTTCCCGAAATACATAACAACATTGGCCAAGATTCACTACACGAAGTACAATAGTACAACGCCCTCGCTTAAGTCATAAACTAAGATATAAGAGGAGAGAATAGTGTGGGTCTTTGCCTGCCAAAGAGCTGGAATGTTTGTTATTTATGGCCTATTTAGGAAGACAAGACACCATTACTATTCCCACTCCACTCTACCCTTGAGGCCGGCCCATGGTTGAGAGGAGTGAAACCTGACCAGGCCAGACGAATTGTGCCTCAGTTACAACGTTTAAAGCGCAACGTCTAAAGCCCGTGAAGATAAACGAAAATCCAGAAGCAGACCCGGCATGAACGATCCTGGCCTCATGAACAAGTTTCACTGCAAAACAGGTCTATATACATCACAAGCTAGACCTGGCATGAGCGATCCTGGCCTCAGGAACAAATTTTACCGCAAAACAGGTCTATCTATACCACAAAGTTTTCAAATGCTTCTACAGCGATATATTCTTCATTCAAATAACTAATACATTATATAGAAACACAAAATTTGATTTCAGTTAAGCCAAGTGACTGAGGCCCGGCCTCACTTGCCTCAGTCAATCAGCCGCCACTGCCTACCCCCTCCACTTTCGCTGGCTAGCAGCAGGCTTGCAGTGAAAAAAATTTTGCTGCGAAAAATGGCGCCCGCTATTTCAGCGCTGTTGGCCAGCAAGGCATTCAATGTTGTCACTATTTCAGCGCTACTGCAGTGCTGTCCCGGCTGAACGCAGCCATTGAATGTAGTGATCTTGCCCTGTTGTAGTTATTCGTGGCCATCCTTCACGAGGTCTGTTTGAAATTGATTGAGTCTCTTGGTAACGTTTCCAAGTTTGCACTAGAGGAAACTCGTAGATGTCGAGCTGTTTCCCGATTTGGTAGGCCATCTAAGCACACTGTGATGATTCGTATTCATGTAATAGTTTGAATGCTTTTAAAACAGATTAAAATTGTTCAACTTTTACAACACTATTTAGACTTACAGATAACCTCACTTACTAACAGTACTTGAAGATTAAGTCCCTATTAGTGCCTGTCATTTGTTTTCAGTGTTATTGTTAGATCAATAACAATGAAAATATGATGTCAATTAATATAAGACCAAAGAGGAGTGTTATTATTGATATATAACGCCAGAAGACAGAAAAGTGTTAACAAACTTCTTGTGATGTGGGTATTTTTTCTTTTATTCAGGAGTATTTGAGTGAAAATTATATTGATGTTGAATGTTGTTAATCCTGATGAATGTTTGTTTTCAAAATGCGTTATGTTTACTTAATCTTAAGGTAATGATTTGTTGCATGGGATACAGGCAATCATAATTCATTTAAAATGACAATCTGACAATTAGAATACTTATGTAGGTTGATAATTAGTAATGGTTTGAACTTTATACAGTAGATAAATGTTTATATAATCAGTACGTACAAATGTTTTGTTTTTAGTAAATAATGTTTATTGGCTGTGGATTGCGCTTTCCTGCTTGGGGCCCACAAATACTAAGGCTAGTCATGGTGACGTTAATCTCAAAGTTACTCAAACTAAATTACCTTCGTGTAGAAGTGACTATTGCTGAAGAGAAATCCATGATTTCAAGTTATGAAAAATAAAAGATTTTTTATGCTATATGGGTTGTGGTTTGTTAGTAGGTAAGTTACAATGTATTTTAAACATATGTTGGGCAGAAGAATGCAATTTTACTGTGTGTGTGTGTGATGTGTGATACAGTATTGTGAATATGCATTCCAACAAGGAACCACATACATTTGGGACATGAAGAAGAAATTCACTTTCTAAAACTTTTCTTAAAAACCATGATATATTATTGTATCGTATGTTGTTAATTTATCATTATTGGTCCTGAACAACGTATTTTCCATTGGATGTAGAAAACATGTGACAACAGTAAATAGTAAGTAAATTGAAATACACAGTAATTTTATCTTAACATGTCCATAAATTCATGACACGAGATATTTTTAGCAATAAGTACAGTACTACCGTCATAACAAAATTTTGCAGAACAGAAGAAGTTATTTCCTGAAATCTGACAAATGAAGTTCCAAAGTCTTTCTGTTAAAAGAATTAATTAATTAGAAATATTATAACAGTTAGTCATGTATTTTTTTTTAATATATAAAAAAATAGGTAATAGAATTTTTATATTTCTACATAAAATAAACAGAACATAATTTATGCCTCCTGTCTGTTATCGAAAATGTAATCAGTTTCCAAACACACTTTATTTCAATGTCAAAAAGAATGGAAGTTCAAAATTTTTTTAAAGAAAAGGAAAAAAAAAAATAATAGGAAGTTGTTATTAAATATTATGTTAATGTAATTGAGTTCCATTTCA